>NC_066312.1:22962272-23265303 GCF_905404315.1 Leptidea sinapis | reverse complement strand
TTTTTTTATTTTTATTTATTTATTTTAGGAAACATAAAGGATAATACAATACAATAGCACCCTTTAAACCACATTGGTTTGTGTGGAATGCCGTACGTTCTATATTGCAACATTAAAACAAAAAAAAAATCAATGGAGGAAACAGTAGAGAAAACAAAATATACTAAATAATAAAATATAATCAACAGAACAAAAATCATGAACCAAGACTTATTATTAAAATGGTTTCAATTCTTGTTATAACTTGAACTAATATGTCTTTGTAGGCAAAATTACAATATTCAAGACAGAGTTAGTGCTGTCTCAATCCAAAGCTTTTGTTTTTCTTAAAAAAAATATTTCAATGTATAACATAATAAACACTTTACCAGTGGGAGGCACCTTTGCACATGATGCCGTCTAGATTATGGGTACCACAACGGCGCCGTGAAGCAGTAATGTGTAAACATTATCGTGCTTTTCGGTCTGAAGGGCGCCGTAGCCAGTGAAATTACTGGGCAAATAAGAATTAATATCGTACGTCTCAAGGTGACGAGCGCAATTGTAGTACCGCTCAGATTTTTTGGGTTTTTAAGAATCCAGCACGGCATTGTAATGGTCAGGGCGTGTCAATCACTCTCAGATGAACTTCCTCGTCTCGTACCTGAATGTCATACAAGAAAATTGATAAATATTTCGACCTTAGCACCTAAATATAGGTATATATATATAAACTGTGTATACTATACAAATAAATATAACTTATTCCTATGGTCTTTTTGATGTTTGATGCTTTTCATCAATCGAGATGATTGAAATGAGATATTGGTTAGATCATTCCATATTCGTTAAATCATCACGGTGATTGATAATACCGGACATGTCGCGTTCTTCATTCACAGTAATGTTCCCGTTCAACATTCTTTTACCCAAAACCAATCAATGAAAACTGTCTTCCACCGTGATACCAGGTCAAAACATTAAAAGCTTCAAACTAAAGCGAACTACAGACTCAATTTTTCAACTCGAAACTACTGTTAACCTGTTAACAACGCTATAATTGGTTATAATACACTTTATGGCAAACAATGTCAAACACTCAGTAGAAATAATGCAAAAAATGCGATACTCACTTTTACGTTTTCGAGAAGTTATGTTTCTGTAAGCCGTTTGATTGAAAGATGATGATACCTGCAATTAAAATTATTTTTCAAGTTCAAGTTAAGGGCGACAGTGCTGCTTCAGTTCGCTTCCTAGAACAATTATATGATGATGAGTAGCGTCGGCGATCACTCACTATCAAGTGAGGCTGTTTTGGATGGGGGATAAAACTCACTAAATATCGAGTCGATAAAAAAGATGCGTCTTTCTAGAAACTTCTCTTAGGAGTAAGAAAAATCAAATTCCGTACGAAGCTTAGTACTAGAACGTAGTGTTTAAATTATCTTTGCTTAGTACTGTTTCCTTAAAAATTATTCATGTCATCCATATGTCATCATCAAGTAAAAAGAAAAAATATCAAAAGAGAGAGAATCGGTGCTTAGATAGGTACTCACCTCTCTCACATATTTTTTTGCAAGCAAAGACTGTTCAAGTTCGTGCTCAAGTTCCACGGGGGAGTATACTGAGCGTCGATCTCTTGATGCCAGTGTATCTAAAATAGGATATTGTTGAACATGTTAGTTTATCAAATATTTTCAATGGTTGTTTGTGACTAAAATAAATATCAGTGTCGGATTTGGAACATAGCAACAAATCATTTTACCAGTCGGAGGCTCCTTTGCACAGAATTCCGGCTAGATTATGGGTACCACAACGGCGCCTTTTTCTGCCATGACGACGTATTGCGTAAGAATTATTGTGTTTCGCTCTGAATGCCACCGTAGCTGGTGAATTTACTTGGCAAATGAAACTTATTCCTCAAGGTGACGAGCGCATTTGTACTGCCGCTCAGAATTTTTGGGTTTTTCAAAAATCCCGAGCGGCACTGCATTGAAATGGACATCCCCAGCTGAACGTCCTGCTCGTCTCGTCTCTTACTGTCTTAAAAAATTATCACAAAGTATGTTATCCAAAAAATAATAATTATGAAAGTATTGGATTTTAATTATCAGCGACAGTTAGATAATAAGTATTTTTTTATAATTTTTAAATTTCATTCATTAATGTCTACATTAAACTCTATATTATTATCGTCGCATATTCAATATAATAATGTATTTTACTATAACTTGGACTCAAATTCATAATGTATTTCATTGTGTTTTTACCTCTTGATGCCATGAGCGACTCGTGAGCTCCATAGTATATGGGCCGTTTCGAAGTAGATTCCTGCAATTAATGACATAGTTTTTCAATATAAAATATTTTTAAGGTTCATTGTTGACGTGCATGGCATCGAGCAGGGCAGTTGACAGAGTCTTGTTTCGGAACTTCTGGAAGACGCAAAGCTGGTAGGCACAAGATGGACTGAAGATCTGCTCAAGATCACTGCAGAGGTTAGTTGAGGGCAACGCAGTAGCACTGTTCGTGGAGATCTTTAGGTGGGGCTTTGTCCAGTTGTGGACGTTTTTCGGCAGAAGTGATGATGATATTATATTTTATATCCAAATTTGGGCTCAACCACGCAATATCCGCAATGAAGCAAACCTATGTTTAATTATTATTTAATTTTTCTTGTCTCAGAACCCGAACACACTTTCCAAAGCAGACAAGTAGTAACATCTACATTACTTGTGGATCATCTTGTTGCTCGTCTACCAGTCTATCATGAACGCCTCGAAGTAAGTCAAATTCTAAATCAAGAAGCAATTCGATGCTATACAGATCTAACAAGGATTGATTGATGCCCGAGAATAATCAAGTAACAGGGCAAGTAATAATTATTTAATCAAAAAATTCGTTGTAATTAACTGTTGGGTAAGTATTTTGTATTTGATCACTCATGAGGTTGTTCCATTCATCAGCCACTTACTGACCGAACTTATCTACTATGGCTGCACTATAATGAGACCTTAATAATCAAATTATAATAATCTAAAATAATATTAATAATTTGAACATATGATTAATTAAAAAATTTTTTACAAGTGAATTAATAAATAACACTCTTTATACAAAATAAAACATAAATAATCTTTTAAACTAATTAATTACAAATAGTAGGTAAATATCATGAAGATCGCAGTCGGTAGGTAAGATGCCCATAAAGCTGGCAAAATTACCTCTCTGTATGGCTTATTAAAAAAAATTAAAAAGGTTTGAACATCA
Organism: Leptidea sinapis; assembly: GCF_905404315.1. Taxonomy (NCBI): domain Eukaryota; kingdom Metazoa; phylum Arthropoda; class Insecta; order Lepidoptera; family Pieridae; genus Leptidea; species Leptidea sinapis. The sequence continues at coordinate 23,262,054 of NC_066312.1, read as the reverse complement.
TAAAAGCTCTGGAAAATACGAACCCGGGCTTCTGAATCGAGAGGTACTTCCCGAGACGCTTTCCGTTGACGGAAGAAAGAGGGAGACCGTTGGAATTGCCATAAATTGGATATTAGACTTTCTTCCAAGCGTGTGTAGAACTCCTCTGACTCATCGTCATCTCTTCTTCCTTGGACAACTTCCACGGTTAATTCTGGCAGTGACTCGACGGAGCTCTGTAATGTTTCATGAAGAGCTAAAAAGATAAAGTAAAAGTTTAGGCATCAAAAGTAGAATTCCTTCCGAGCGTGTGTCTGCCAACCCGGTAATATGTCGTGGACTTTACAACGGATGTAGAACTATCTATAAATACCAAACTACAACTCACAGATAATCTAAGCTGAAGATAACTATGCTACAACTGTTGGCCTCAGTTCGTATTCAACATGCAACAAGTATTCAAAATGGAAAAAAATATTTATGGATTATTTACCATTGGGTACCCTTGCTTGAGAATCTTTAAGCTCTGTTCAAACTAAGGCGAATAACGCATGGGACGCGGAACGGAAGTCGCTCGCGCCGATTGTGTCAGCTAACTTGTATGGACATGTTCAAATTGACGCGAGTAGTCGCTCAAGTTGAAGCGAAACAAGAGCGGTACGCCCGGCGGGATTGTTTGATCTCACAATGCAAGATGTTTCTCCACTGAAGGACCAAAAAATGACACGCGGGAAGTCGCGTCAGTTTGAGAGGCTAAGCGAGCGAGCGAATTACGCTAAAACACGTCCCGCTTCGAGCGCGTTATTCGCCTCAGTTTCAACAAAGCTTTTAACAGTGAGTTTCGGAGCTCCTTCTAGGCTGGACGCATGTAACAAATTTGTGCCCTGTGAATCTTGTATAATGAATTGTAGATGTAATTGCAACCAACAGGAGGTAATGCGTAAATTCCTCAAGAAAATGATGGTCTCGCTTACATTGCCACTTGATTAAAAAATAAACACAATAAAATCTGTTTTCGATGGCGTTCGCGAGGACTTCAACTCATTTAAGAAGCAGATGTGTGACGTTAACGGTACATAACGGAATAGCGGTATTTTAAAATTGGCTGACCATCAGACAAATATGAAATAAGATTCGCGAAAAGCAATCTACTACAGGGGTAATTACCCAGTGAGTCGATTTATTATCAAGCGAGATTGCCGAGCTTTGCTTCACAACTAGAAATATTACTGACCAACTGAAAGCAAAGGATCAGCGGGATATTTAAAAATATAGAAATTTCCAGGATACCACTTTTGAAGAGCGAATATTTGAATAGTTGTGATACACAATATTACTACAAAGTTGGGGTTTACGCTATAACCGACAGATATCGATTACATTCACAGTGTTTGAAGCTTCAACAACATAACTAGCGATATTCCCTCTAACCACGATGACAAAACCTACCCAGTCCTCGATACAAAATATCATTATCAGATTGTCACTGCGATATACTGATATCGCAAGATGGAGCTGCCCGCCAACTACTTCAACTAGCTGTTATATAAATAAACCCGCCAGCCAAGGATACGTGTCACTTTCTGACTGTAAAATTCTGTTACGTAAATTTGATACCTCTAAAATAGTATACATATCACATGAAGGCATCTGAATCCAAATCCGGACTTAACGCTGTTTAGTGTGAAGAAGTTTTTAAAACTATGACGGATATCGAAACAAATCGAAATGTCTACCAACTCATAATCTTTCAACAAAAACAGTAGTCCTCCTTGGTATAGTGATGAAATGGAAACTTAACGGCAACTTACTAGACTACAAGACCTTATTCTCCCTTCTTTGAAAGAGGTTTTTGAAGATGGAGTCAGAATATAACAAAAAGTTTATTGTACTTTTGGCACAATATTAAAGCCTATCCAAAGTTGTCTTGGTCCTTCGTAAAATCACATCTGCTTCTGTATCTGGAAAATCCTCTCCACTGGTGGCGAAATCTGCGAGGCTTTTAACGATTATTTCTATTCAGTTTTCATTCCTTCTGGCTGTCAGAATTCTTATCACACTATTTCAGGTAGTACAACCCTTACAATATGTTCCTTTAGCACGATAATGTATATAAAGAACTGAAATACGTAAATATTCATAAAGCTTCAGGATCCGATGGGATCCATCCTCTACTCATATCAAACTGCGCCAAACAACTTGTAGCACCCTTAACATATATATTTCGTCTTTCCATCCAGGGGTATTTCCCACTATATGGAAAGAGTCTTATAATCCCTATTCCAAAAACCAAAAGGCGAGAATGTATAGACGAAAATATAGCCATATCAAAACATTGTATCTTTGGAAAGATCTTTGAAAAAATAGTCACCCACTAAATGTCGTACTCGCTTCGCAATCAAATCTGCCAGGAACAGCATGGTTTCTTTAAATACCATAGTATCCTAAACCTACAGGTGGCAGCCGTATACATCGATTTCTCCAAGGCATTCGACAAAATAAACCACGATCTTCCAATGAAGAAGCTTCCTAGGGCCTGGATGAAAACTTACAGGCGGGTGCTGTATACACCGATTTCTCCAAAGCATTCGATAAACTCTGGCTGTCTCTGATAAAGGTTAGTCCTCAAGATTTCTCTCTATGCCTGCGGGCGTGCCTCAAGGCTCTTATATAGGACCCTTGCTATATAATTGACATAGGTCCTGAAACATAGTAACTACCTATTATATGCTGACGATACTAAGTTGTATCGAATCATAAGATTAATTAGTGAATGAAGTTATGAACTTCAAGAAGATTTACATCGACTATTTGCTTACTGTGAGGCCAACCATCTATTTTAAACAGTATTAAATGCTCTGTAATATCATACTCACCAAAAAAATCTATATAATTACGACTTCGACATTAATGACAAGACAATTAAAAGAGTAAAGTAGTAAGAAGTTACTCCATATTTCATCCATCCATCCATATTATTGATCAAATTTTAGCTTCAGCTTTTCGAAATTTAGGTTTTTTATTACGTTTAAGCAAACCCTTCAAACGACCAGAAACACAAAAGATCTTATATTTCTCTTTTTTCAGATCCTTCTCGACTTTTGCAGCACTGTGTGGAGTTCTTGTTAAGATGTTCATATTAAAAGAAATAGGGAAAGTGCAAAAAAATTCATTAAAACCTTAAACATTGTAAATTAGTCGTACGATGATTCTTTAAAAAATACAATGTATTATCGCTATGTAATAGGCAAAAAATATTTGATATAAGTAATATTCCTTTACGAAATGTGGAATAAACTGGTCAAATCGCCGTTGTTCGTGAATATGCTGTCTTTTGTTTCTCGAATTCGTCTTTCCAAACGCTCCTCACGTTCAAAGCCCCTATTCGTTCCCCCGTAAGATATATTTATACATGTAATTCAATAATGAGTCGTTCCACTAACTTCTATAATAAATATTTCACAATTGTTGATTTATTTAATTTTTTATTTAATATTTTATTATCAATATCAAAGCTTAAATCAGTTCTCTCTCAATGTTTAACTAATGTTTGATAGCACTAAAAAATCTGTTTGATCTTATTAGCGATAATTATCGATTATCAAATTTATATATTTTTTATAATAATATATAATAATAAAAGTAAACTAAATTGTAAAATAATTTGTCTAGTCTAAGAGTGGCTCAATAAAAAAATTAATATGAATATATCTTAACTATAGGCACTGTGGGTTTTCTGATATGTTTACTTTAACCTTGTACTATATATTGTGTTTATTCCCTTGAATAAAAAAAAATAGACATTAAAAAAACTAACCATATCGACTCTTGCCTCACCCTCTCCTTGTATAGATATAATAAATATTCTCTTTAATTATTTTTCAAAAATTGTTAATTCTAATTCGAGTAAGTAAATTCTTCGTTTTGCGAAGTATATTTTATATACCTTTGTAACGGGATACAAGAAAATGTATAAATTGCATAATATTGTGTTGCGAAATTCAATATACTTGATAATAAACGTCATTGAGGCAAATTTTGTTATAACATAAAGGACTTACCTAATAATATTATAAATAACAAAAGTAATAGAAAATAATAATATAAAACATTAAACAAATATACATATTTATAATATGTACAGTAATTTATTACATGGGGCACACTAAAAGTTTTGCACTTCTAGCTAATCGCAACAACTTCAAATGTCGAATGTTATATTGTTTGAAACCCTTCTTAGTAATAAAAAAAAACAATTGGCGGGAAATCATTTGTCAATTGTTTTTAATCACACATCAAAGTTGTACGTACGCAACGAGAATGAAATTAAAGAATTTAGAGCGATGGTTCATGATTTCAAGAGTTGTCACTCTCTGCAAGAATGTGCCGCTCGTTTTCAAAATGCTAGGGAGAGAAGCACCTTGCTTGAGCATCGTGAGGCAATGGTTTGCTGAATTTGAGGGAGGTCGGGTTTCTTTTCAACTGCCGTCAACGAAAATAATGTGGCTCCTGTTAAGCGCCTAATTGAAGAAAACCCACGGATTGTCTATGAGACAATTCGAGGACTATTGGGGATTGGTGTGAGCCAAATTCATAAAATTTTACACGAAGAATTGAAAGTTCGGAATCTTTGTTGTCCTTGGAAGCGGGTGGGTAAAAAAATGATCGCATTTTTTTTCTCAGCTACTGGTCCCATCTGCACAATTCTACTTGAAGATCAAAAGAGTGTGTTTATGCCGAATTCGTGAAAGACGACCAAAAAGTCGCGTTCTCCTTCATCATGACAACGCTTCTTCACACGCGTTCAACAAAACTAAGTCATTTTCAGCTTCCGAAAAAGCACAACTCGTCACCCATCCTGCACATAGCCCCGACCTAACAACCTGTGGTTTCTGTATTTTCCTCAAAATCAAAGATTTGATGAGAGGTTTCACTTTTACCAATTCCGAAGAGGCAGTGATAGCGTTCAATCAGCACGTGGAAAACATGCCTTCAGATCTGTGGTCCTCCTGTTTTAAAAATGGTTAAATCGCATGAAAAAATGTTTAAAATGTAAGGGAGAGTATTTTCAAAAGCAATAAACAATATTTTGGTTATATTAGCATGTTGTAAGTGTCACCTACGTACTAAGTATTGTGCCGCAATGATTGTCAACAAAAGTAAGCTAACTTGGGTTTATGAAGGTTTAATGTCTACTGACTTTACAATCTATTACTGGGCTGGCGCCTAACGTGTTATTGATTCAAGAGATGTACAAAGATGTACTTTAAAAAAAATGTGTGTGTACTTATGCATGCACGTAAGAAGTTATACTTCTTTGGCCTAACGAAGTAAAAATCATTAAATGAATTATTCCTCATCCTATTCTACGTTTTTAGAAAGAACAATTTTGTAAAAATCTTGCAAAGATGGCTTTGACAATTAATTATTAAATTTTTGCCTGTTTTGCCTGTTCTAATAAATAAAAGAAATCAAAAAAAAAAAATCGAATGACGCAAACGTCCGAAAATTTGGGGAACCAACTCCAACCTATTACTTTTGTGTTACAGTTATGCGGGCACATCTTAAAATTTCACTCTCATCATTTTTTCATAACGCGCCTTAAGTATAACTTGAAAAAGTATTTAAATATAAAATGCAAATACTTTCCTAATTTACTATTCCAAATGCAAGGTATTTTCAAAATACTTTATACAAATAAAATAATTTCAGATAACAATCGTGCCACTGGGGGCTAACTAGGGCTTTTAAAACACTTTTTTTACTGTTGGGTGTTGAGTCGGTACTGGCATTTTGCATGTACCTATCCCCTCTAATGGCCATTTACCGAATCGTTTACCCATTCACTTGAAAATATAAAATACATATCGAAAAGTATTTCAAATAACCATTTACTTTAAAAAAATACCTTAACTTTTAAAAGGTAAGGTATTTGTATTTTCATTTTAAATACAAGTATTTCAAATAAGTCACAACTCTGGTCGTATTGTCACTATCACAACCGCACTGCGGGTCTTAAGGAACTTCCTTTCAGTACAAATAAACTGCAAATCAAAAATCTTGGTTCGTCTTGAGGTTTATGTGGCTGTTGGGGTACTTTAATGGCCGCCTTCTACACTACAATTGGGGATATAGCTCACACTTGGCTCAAGATTTAAGCAATGTTTCGCTTGCATAGCTATCTTGACTAACTGTAACAAAATATCGAAATCGCTAATCAATTTAAAGGTAAAAATAATGAACCTTATTATTTGTAGGTACAATAGCTAATACAACTAAAATACAATAGCTATTAATATTTGAATTTGATGAATGAAATAAATAAAATTTTAAATACTAATTATAATAATTCACCTCGCCAGTTTCTGCCACTGCTACGGTCCATTTTATTGTTTTGTGGAATGGGACTCTTCTCTTACAACAATATTACTACTCTGATTCGATACTATCGTAATATATGAGGCGACTAACTTTTATTAAAGTACCTTCATAAAATTTTCATTTGTTAAGGCTGGCTATATAAACTACTGTTGCTATTAAGCACTCCACACACAGAAACTTCACGATATAACTTTTTGATGTTTTTCAATTCGTATTGTAAAATAATTCGTATGTTAATAAATTTTCTGTTAAAGATATTTATGTTACACTAGAAAAAGAAAATTTATTGAAGAAGGCGTTACTTTGTGGAAATTGGTAATATATATTTTAGTGTTAATTCCGCAAGTTTCGGGCGTAAATGTGGCCGTCACTGAAGAATTAGCTCCCGCTTAAAATTTATCCTAATGACCGGGTTTCGCGGCAACCTCAGGAGATTTTACTTGATGAACGCTGAAATGAGAGTGCCAACCTTAAAAAGTAATGAAGAAACGTGATTGGTAGAGGAACTTGTTGAGAATATTTTGAATATTAAAATAATTATGATTTTTAAAACAGCATGAAACATCAAAACTCAATGAAGCTAATCTGAAGCTTGAGACGATGAATAAATTGCATGTATGGATTTTGGTTCAATAATTAATTGTTTTTTAATATTATACAGTCTTTGATTACATAATTATTATGATAACACGCATTATTGAGAGAATATGAGTTCTTGGCAGTAAAATGTACTATTTAAAATTGTTACTTAAACGTACAAAGGGATCGTATTATAAGAAACTAGAGTATTGAAGGGGTAACAAATACCATCAGTGCAGGAACAATATTTAATGAAAACCACTACATAGCTGAGGTGAGCGTAAAAGTAAAAGCCATAGGAAGGAAAACAGACTTTTAATTATTATAATCAAAAACTGATTCTAACATTTCCATTTCCATAGATTCGTCTGAACTACTATTGGAACTATCATCCTGCACACTTATGATTAATGGTTCTAGCTCTTCTATTATACCATCCCTCGTTTTGTTCTGAACTTCATCATGAAGAATATGCACTGTTATTGTCTTTCAATGTTCTGGTGTACAATCATTGTACTAAGTGGTTCCCTGACTTCAAGTTGCTAAGTCGAAATTTCCATAATTTTGCTGAAGGTCATATTAATGTGAGTTGAAGATATCTTATGAATACCAGTTTAAAAAAAGTTAGTCATAACTGTTCAGGAATAACAGATTTGATACCTACCAAAAAAAATACCAAAATTAAACGATTCTGACCTATAAAATGTCTTTATTACTTTCTTATTATCGTAATACAATCAACAGCAATAGCTTACAATCATACAATCATTATTTTTTTATATTAATCAGTTTTGAATTACACCTTAAATCAAAAGGATTATTTAAGTTACAATCGCCAACTTTTTTTATTTTTATTTATTTATTTTAGGAAAACTAAAGGATAATACAATACAATAGCACCCTTTAAACCACATGGGTTTGTGTGGAATGCCGTACGTTATATATTGCAACATTAAAACAAAAAAAAATCAATACCGAAAACAAAATATACTAAATAACAAAATATAATCAACAGAACAAAAATCATGAACCAAGACTTATTATTAAAATAATTTCAATGTATAACATAATAACCACTTTACCAGTGGGAGGCACCTTTGCACAGGATGCCGTCTAGATTATGGGTACCACAACGGCGCCGTGAAGTAGTAATGTGTAAACATTATCGTGCTTTGTAATGGGCCGGGCGTGTTAATCACTCTCAGCTGAACTTCCTCGTCTCGTACCTGAATGTCATACAAAAAAATTGATAAACATTTCGACCTTAGCACCTAAATATAGGTATATATATATATATGTATATATAAACTGTGTATACTATACAAATAAATATAACTTATTCCTATGGTCTTTTTGATGTTTGATGCTTTTCATCAATCGAGATGATTGAAATGAGATATTGGTTAGATCATTCCATATTCGTTAAATCATCACGGTGATTGATAATACCGGACATGTCGCGTTCTTCATTCACAGTAATGTTCCCGTTCAACATTCTTTTACCCAAAACCAATCAATGAAAACTGTCTTCCACCGTGATACCAGGTCGAAACATTAAAAGCTTCAAACTAAAGCGAACTACAGACTCAATTTTTCAATTTGAAACTACTGTTAACCTGTTAACAACGCTATAATTGGTTATAATACACTTTATGGCAAACAATGTCAAACACTCAGTAGAAATAATGCAAAAAATGCGATACTCACTTTTACGTTTTCGAGAAGTTATGTTTCTGTAAGCCGTTTGATCGGAAGATGATGATACCTGCAATTAAAATTATTTTTCAAGTTCAAGTTAAGGGCGACAGTGCTGCTTCAGTTCGCTTCCTAGAACAATTATATGATGATGAGTAGCGTCGGCGATCACTGACTATCAAGTGAGGCTGTTTTGGATGGGGGATAAAACTCACTAAATATCGAGTCGATAAAAAATATGCGTCTTGCTAGATACTTCTCTTAGGAGTAAGAAAAATCAAATTCCGTACGAAGCTTAGTACTGAACGTAGTGTTTAAATTATCTTTGCTTAGTACTGTTTCCTTAAAAAATATTCATGTCATCCATTTGTCATCATCAAGTAAAAAGAAAAAATATCAAAAGAGAGAGAATCGGTGCTTAGATAGGTACTCACCTCTCTCACATATTTTTTTGCAAGCAAAGACTGTTCAAGTTCGTGCTCAAGTTCCACGGGGGAGTATACTGAGCGTCGATCTCTTGATGCCAATGTATCTGAAATAGGATATTGTTGAACATGTTAGTTTATCAAATATTTTCAATGGTTGTTTGTGTCTAAAATAAATATCAGTGTCGGATTTGGAACATAGCAACAAATCATTTTACCAGTCGGAGGCTCCTTTGCACAGAATTCCGGCTAGATTATGGGTACCACAACGGCGCCTTTTTCTGCCATGAAGACGTATTGCGTAAGAGTTATTGTGTTTCGCTCTGAATGCCACCGTAGCTGGTGAATTTACTTGGCAAATGAAACTTATTCCTCAAGGTGACGAGCGCATTTGTACTGCCACTCAGAATTTTTGGGTTTTTCTAAAATCCCGAGCGGCACTGCATTGAAATGGACATCACCAGCTGAACGTCCTGCTCGTCTCGTCTCTTACTGTCTTAAAAAATTATCACAAAGTATATTATCCGAAATATAATAATTATGAAAGTATTGGATTCTAATTATCAGATAATAAGTATTTTTTTATAATTTTTAAATTTCATTCATTACTGTCTACATTAAACTCTATATTATCATCGTCGCATATTCAATATAATAATGTATTTTACTATAACTTGGACTCAAATTCATAATGTATTTCATTGTGTTTTTACCTCTTGATGCCATGAGCGACTCGTGAGCTCCATAGTATATGGGCCGTTTCGAAGTAGATTCCTGCAATTAATGGCATAGTTTTTCAATATAAAATATTTTTAAGGTTCATTGTTGACGTGCATGGCATCGAGCAGGACAGTTGACAGTCTTGTTTCGGAACTTCTGGAAGACGCAGAGCTGGTAGGCACAAGATGTACTGAAGATCTGCTCAAGATCACTGCAGAGGTTAGTTGAGGGCAACGCAGTAGCACTGGTCGTGGAGATCTTTAGGTGGGGCTTTGTCCAGTTGTGCACGTTTTTCGGCAGAAGTGATGATGATATTATATTTTATATCCAAATTTGGGCTCAACCACGCAATATCCGCAATGAAGCAAACCTATGTTTAATTATTATTTAATTTTTCTTGTCTCAGAACCCGAACACACTTTCCAAAGCAGACAAGTAGTAACATCTACATTACTTGTGGATCATCTTGTTGCTCGTCTACCAGTCTATCATGAACGCCTCGAAGTAAGTCAAATTCTAAATCAAGAAGCAATTCGATGCTATACAGATCTAACAAGGATTGATTGATGCCCGAGAATAATCAAATAACAGGGCAAGTAATAATTATTTAATCAAAAAATTCGTTGTAATTAACTGTTGGGTAAGTATTTTGTATTTGATCACTCATGAGGTTGTTCCATTCATCAGCCACTTACTGACCGAACTTACCTACTATGGCTGCACTATAATGAGACCTTAATAATCAAATTATAATAATCTAAAATAATATTAATAATTTGAACATATGATTAATTAAAAAATTTTTTACAAGTAAATTAATAAATAACACTCTTTATACAAAATAAAACATAAATAATCTTTTAAACTAATTAATTACAAATAGTAGGTAAATATCATAAAGATCGCAGTCGGTAGGTAAGATGCCCATAAAGCTGGCAAAATTACCTCTCTGTATGGCTTATTAAAAAAAATTAAAAAGGTTTGAACATCATAAAAGCTCTGGAAAATACGAACCCGGGCTTCTGAATCGAGAGGTACTTCCCGAGACGCTTTCCGTTGACGGAAGAAAGAGGGAGACCGTTGGAATTGCCATAAATTGGATATTAGACTTTCTTCCAAGCGTGTGTAGAACTCCTCTGACTCATCGTCATCTCTTCTTCCTTGGACAACTTCCACGGTTAATTCCGGCAGTGACTCGACGGAGCTCTGTAGTGTTTCATGAAGAGCTAAAAAGATAAAGTAAAAGTTTAGGCATCAAAAGTAGAATTCCTTCCGAGCGTGTGTCTGCCAACCCGGTAATATGTCGTGGACTTTACAACGGATGTAGAACTATCTATGATAATGCAATACAATAATACATCTGGCTGTATGTAATTTTCGACAGTAAAGTATCATGCACAAATGTAAATACCAAACTACAACTCACAAATAATCCAACAGTTGTAGCATAGTTATCTTCAGCTTAGGCTGAAGATAACTATGCTCAACTGTTGGCCTCAGTGCGTATTCAACATGCAACAAGTATTCAAAATGGAAAAAAATATTTATGGATTATTTACCATTGGGTACCCTTGCTTGAGAATCTTTAAGCTCTGTTCAAACTAAGGCGAATAACGCATGGGACGCGGGATGGAAGTCGCTAGCGCCGATTGTGTCAGCTAACTTGTATGGACGTGTTCGAATTGACGCGAGTAGTCGCTCAAGTTGAAGCGAAACAAGAGCGGTACGCCCGGCGGGATTGTTTGATCTCACAATGCATGATGTTTCTCCACTGAAGGACCAAAAAATGACACGCGGGAAGTCGCGTCAGTTTGAGAGGCTAAGCGAGCGAACGAATTACGCTAAAACACGTCCCGCTTCGAGCGCGTTATTCGCCTCAGTTTCAACAAAGCTTTTAACAGTGAGTTTCGGAGCCCCTTCTAGGCTGGACGCATGCAACAAATTTGTGCCCTGTGAATCTTGTATAATGAATTGAAGATGTAATTGCAACAGACAGGAGGTAATGGGTAAATTCCTCAAGAAAATGATGGTCTCGCTTACATTGGCACTTGATTAAAAAATAAACACAATAAAATCTGTTTTCGATGGCGTTCGCGAGGACTTCAACTCATTTAAGAAGCAGATGTGTGACGTTAACGGTATATAACGGAATAGCGGTATTTTGAAATTGGCTGACGATCAGACAAATATGAAAAAAGATTCGCGAAAAGCAATCTACTACAGGGGTAACCACCCAGTGAGTCGATTTATTATCAAGCGAGATTGCCGAGCTTTGCTCCACAACTAGAAATATTACTGACCAACTGAAAGCAAAGGATCAGCGGGATAGGATTAAAAATATAGAAATTTCCGGGATACCACTTTTGAAGAGCGAATATTTGAATAGTTGTGGTACACAATATTACTACAAAGTTGGGGTTTACGCTATAACCGACAGATATCGATTACATTCACAGTGTTTGAAGCTTCAACAACATAACTAGCGATATTCCCTCTAACCACGATGACAAAACCTACCCAGTCCTCGATACAAAATATCATTATCAGATTGTCACTGCGATATACTGATATCGCAAGATGGAGCTGCCCGCCAACTACTTCAACTAGCTGTTATATAAATAAACCCGCCTTCTAGCCAAGGATACGTGTGACTTTCTGACTGTAAAATTCTGTTACGTAAATTTGATACCTCTAAAATAGTATGCATATCACATGAAGGGATCTGAATCCAAATCCGGACTTAACGCTGTTAAGTGTGAAGAAGTTTTTAAAACTATGACGGATATCGAAACAAATCGAAATGTGTACCAACTCATAATCTTTCAACAAAAACAATAGTCCTCCTTGGTATAGTGATGAAATGGAAACTTAACGGCAACTTACTAGACTACAAGACCTTCTTCGCCCTTCTTTGAAAGAGGTTTATGAAGATGGAGTCAGAATATAATAAAAAGTATATTGTACTTTCGGCACAATATTAAAGCCTATCCAAAGTTGTCTTGGTCCTTCGTAAAATCACATCTGCTTCTCCACTGGTGGCGAAATCTGCGAGGCTTTTAACGATTATTTCTATTCAGTTTTCATTCCTTCTGGCTGTCAGAATTCTTATCACACTATTTCAGGTAGTTCAACCCTTACAATATGTTCCTTTAGCACGATAATGTATATAAAGCACTGAAATACGTAAATATTCATAAAGCTTCAGGATCCGATGGGATCCATCCTCTACTCATATCAAACTGCGCCAAACAACTTGTAGCACCCTTAACATATATATTTCGTCTTTCCATCCAAACAGGGGTATTTCCCACTATATGGAAAGAGTCTTATAATCCCTATTCCAAAAACCAAAAGGCGAGAATGTATAGACGAAAATATAGCCATATCAAAACAATGTATCTTTGGAAAGATCTTTGAAAAAATAGTCACCCACTAAATGTCGTACTCGCTTCGCAATCAAATCTGCCAGGAACAGCATGGTTTCTTTAAATACCATAGTATCCTAAACCTACAGGTGGCAGCCCTATACATCGATTTCTCCAAAGCATTCGACAAAATAAACCACGATCTTCCAATGAAGAAGCTTCCTTGGGCCTGGATGAAAACTTACAGGTGGGCGCTGTGTACACCGATTTCTCCAAAGCATTCGATAAACAAAATAAACTACTCATATATCAGTAACAGAAGTCAGGCTGTCTCTGATAAAGGTTAGTCGTCAAGATTTCTCTCTATGCCTGCGGGCGTGCCTCAAGGCTCTCATATAGGACCCTTGCTATATAATTGACATAGGTCCTGAATTATAGTAAGCACCTATTATATGCTGACGATACTAAGTTGTATCGAATCATAAGATTAATTAGTGAATGAAGTTATGAACTTCAAGAAGATTTACATCGACTATTTGCTTACTGTGAGGCCAACCATCTATTTTAAACAGTATTAAATGCTATGTAATTTCATACTCACCAAAAAAATCTATATAATTACGACTTCGACATTAATGACAAGATAATTAAAAGGGTAAGTGTAAATTAGTCGTACGATGATTCTTTAAAAAATACAATGTATTATCGCTATGTAATAGGCAAAAAATATTTGATATAAGTAATATTCCTTTACGAAATGTGGAATAAACTGGTCAAATCGCCGTTGTTCGTGAATATGCTGTCTTTTGTTTCTCGAATTCGTCTTTCCAAACGCTCCTCACGTTCAAAGCCCCTATTCGTTCCCCCGTAAGATATATTTATACATGTAATTCAATAATGAGTCGTTCCACTAACTTCTATAATAAATATTTCACAATTGTTGATTTATTTAATTTTTTATTTAATATTTTATTATCAATATCAAAGCTTAAATCAGTTCTCTCTCAATGTTTAACTAATGTTTGATAGCACTAAAAAATCTGTTTGATCTTATTAGCGATAATTATCGATTATCAAATTTATATATTTTTTATAATAATATATAATAATAAAAGTAAACTAAATTGTAAAATAATTTGTCTAGTCTAAGAGTGGCTCAATAAAAAAATTAATATGATATATTCATAAGAGAAGAATTCTTAACTATAGGCACTGTGGGTTTTCTGATATGTTTACTTTAACCTTGTACTATATATTGTGTTTATTCCCTTGAATAAAAAAAAAATAGACATTAAAAAAATTAACCATATCGACTCTTGCCTCACCCTCTCCTTGTATAGATATAATAAATATTCTCTTTAATTATTTTTCAAAAATTGTTAATTCTAATTCGAGTAAGTAAATTCTTCGTTTTGCGAAGTATATTTTATATACCTTTGTAACGGGATACAAGAAAATGTATAAATTGCATAATATTGTGTTGCGAAATTCAATATACTTGATAATAAACGTCATTGAGGCAAATTTTGTTATAACATAAAGGACTTACTTAATAATATTATAAATAACAAAAGTAATAGAAAATAATAATATAAAACATTAAACAAATATACATATTTATAATATGTACAGTAATTTATTACATGGGGCACACTAAAAGTTTTGCACTTCTAGATAATCGCAACAACTTCAAATGTCGAATGTTATATTGTTTGAAACCCTTCTTAGTAATAAAAAAAAAACAATTGGCGGGAAATCATTTGTCAATTGTTTTTTATCACACATCAAAGTTGTACGTACGCAACGAGAATGAAATTAAAGAATTTAGAGCGATGGTTTATGATTTCAAGAGTTCTCACTCTCTGCAAGAATGTGCCGCTCGTTTTCAAAATGCTAGGGAGAGAAGCACCTTGCTTGAGCATCGTGAGGCAATGGTTTGCTGAATTTGAGGGAGGTCGGGTTTCTTTTTAACTGCCGTCAACGAAAATAATGTGGCTCCTGTTAAGCGCCTAATTGAAGAAAACCCGCGGATTGTCTATGAGACAATTCGAGGACTATTGGGGATTGGTGTGAGCCAAATTCATAAAATTTTACACGAAGAATTGAAAGTTCGGAATCTTTGTTGTCCTTGGAAGCAGGTGGGTAAAAAAATGATCGCATTTTTTTTCTCAGCTACTGGTTCCATCTGCACAATTCTACTTGAAGATCAAAAGAGTGTGTTTATGCCGAATTCGTGAAAGACGACCAAAAAGTCGCGTTCTCCTTCATCATGACAACGCTTCTTCACACGCGTTCAACAAAACTAAGTCATTTTCAGCTTCCGAAAAAGCACAACTCGTCACCCATCCTGCACATAGCCTCGACCTAACACCCTGTGGTTTCTGTATTTTCCTCAAAATCAAAGATTTGATGAGAGGTTTCACTTTTACCAATTCCGAAGAGGCAGTGATAGCGTTCAATCAGCACGTGGAAAACATGCCTTCAGATCTGTGGTCTTCCTGTTTTAAAAATGGTTAAATCGCATGAAAAAATGTTTAAAATGTAAGGGAGAGTATTTTCAAAAGCAATAAACAATATTTTGGTTATATTAACATGTTGTAAGTGTCACCTACGTACTAAGTATTGTGCCGCAATGATTGTCAACAAAAGTAAGCTAACTTGGGTTTATGAAGGTTTAATGTCTACTGACTTTACAATCTATTACTGGGCTGGCGCCTAACGTGTTATTGATTCAAGAGATGTACAAAGATGTACTTTAAAAAAAATTGTGTGTGTACTTATGCATGCACGTAAGAAGTTATACTTCTTTGGCCTAACGAAGTAAAAATCATTAAAATGAATTATTCCTCGTCCTATTCTACGTTTTTAGAAAGAACAATTTTGTAAAAATCTTGCAAAGATGGCTTTGACAATTAATTATTAAATTTTTGCCTGTTTTGCCTGTTCTAATAAATAAAAGAAATCAAAAAAAAAAAAAAATCGAATGACGCAAACGTCCGAAAAGTTTGGGAACCAATTCCAACCTGTTTACTTTTGTGTTACAGTTATGCGGGCACATCTTAAAATTTCACTCTCATCATGTTTTCATAACGCGCCTTAAGTATAACTTGAAAAAGTATTTAAATACAAAATGCAAATACTTTCCTAATTTACTATTTCAAATGCAAGGTATTTTCAAAATACTTTATACAAATAAAATAATTTCAGATAACAATCGTGCCACTGGGGGCTAACTAGGGCTTTTAAAACACTTTTTTTACTGTTGGGTGTTGAGTCGGTACTGGCATTTTGCATGTACCTATCCCCTCTAATGGCCATTTGCCGAATCGTTGACCCATTCACTTGAAAATATAAAATACATATCGAAAAGTATTTCAAATAACCATTTACTTTAAAAAAATACCTTAACTTTTAAAAGGTAAGGTATTTGTATTTTCATTTTAAATACAAGTATTTCAAATAAGTCACAACTCTGGTCGTATTGTCATTATCACAACCGCACTGCGGGTCTTAAGGAACTTCCTTTCAGGACAAATAAACTGCAAATCAAAAATCTTGGTGTGTCTTGAGGTTTATGTGGCTGTTGGGGTACTTTAATGGCCGCCTTCTACACTACAATTGGGGATATAGCTCACACTTGGCTCAAGATTTAAGCTATGTTTCGCTTGCATAGCTATCTTGACTAACTGTAACAAAATATCGAAATCGCTAATCAATTTAAAGGTAAAAATAATGAACCTTATTATTTGTAGGTACAATAGCTAATACAACTAAAATACAATAGCTATTAATATTTGAATTTGATGAATGAAATAAATAAAATTTTAAATACTAATTATAATAATTCACCTCGCCAGTTTCTGCCACTGCTACGGTCCATTTTATTGTTTTGTGGAATGGGACTCTTCTCTTACAACAATATTACTACTCTGATTCGATACTATCGTAATATATGAGGCGACAAACTTTTATTAAAGTACCTTCATAAAATTTTCATTTGTTAAGGCTGGCTATATAAACTACTGTTGCTATTAAGCACTCCACACACAGAAACTTCACGATATAACTTTTTGATGTTTTTCAATTCGTATTGTAAAATAATTCGTATGTTAATAAATTTTCTGTTAAAGATATTTATGTTACACTAGAAAAAGAAAATTTATTGAAGAAGGCGTTACTTTGTGGAAATTGGTAATATATATTTTAGTGTTAATTCCGCAAGTTTCGGGCGTAAATGTGGCCGTCACTGAAGAATTAGCTCCCACTTAAAATTTATCCTAATGACCGGGTTTCGCGGCAACCTCAGGAGATTATACTTGATGAACGCTGAAATGAGAGTGCCAACCTTAAAAAGTAATGAAAAAACGTGATTTGTAGAGGAACTTGTTGAGAATATTTTGAATATTAAAATAATTATGATTTTTAAAACAACATGAAACATCAAAACTCAATGAAGCTAATCTGAAGCTTGAGACGATGAATGAATTGCATGAATTGCATTGATGTATGGATGTGCTGGTATGGATTTTGGTTCAATAATTAATTTAAGTAAACCCTAAAAGATTAAACCCCTAATATTTTTCAATAATATTCAACTTCTATTATTAGAGAGTACGTTAAAAAATTTGCAAGTTTGGTAAACTTGCACAACACCTACATAAATTAGAGTTATCGTCTGAGTAACTAAGCGTCAATGTTGCAACTGTAATCCTCAATTAAATAAAAGGCATAAATACAATCCGATATCTATATGTGATGAGTGTTGGAATACTGACCAAAAACACAATACTTTCTGTACAAAGCACATAATAGGATTTGGTAAAGCCGCACCATCAAATAGGATCGATACCGGACCATATCCGATAGTCACACGGTTATATACTCATGTTTATCAACATCAGGGCTATAATCAAGGATATTCAACAAAGAGATACGATAACACTTTTCAAAGTGGATACCACACTTCTACTCCTGGATGTTCGACTACTGAACTGAGGACTGCCTCATGTTCCCAAATACATTCCGAGCCATCAAACCAACAACGTTCAATAAATTCACCATTTACACTGGACGAAACGACAGCTACTTCCTATGTCACACAAGACGAAGAGTTTGATTTTTCTTGAATTAATCATTGTACTTTCCTAGGATTCCTAGTGGAATAAATATCTGTGACTATTAATAATGAACAATAATATTATTGATTTAAACAGGTATATACCTGTTAACACCTGGCAAACATATCGTTGCGGCGGACTTAGAGCTGGCAACTCCCTTTTTTTTTCAATTCAATTTTTAATATCGTAAAATTGATTGAAAACCATAAACTTGCTCACACTTAAATTGGAGCAAGAATAGTTTATTAAAATCATGGCAACCATGGTTTATCGTTGATATTATTTTACTTCAATTTAATACCTTTAAATAAAATAAAAAAACAGATGATTGTAAGTCACTAAAATGTAGCTGTTTACACCCGGCAGCCCTAATGTTGCGGCTGACTGAGAGCTGGCAACCATATTTAATTCAATACTTTACAGGCCTGTGGACTTGCATCCCGTGCCACTAATAAAAAAAAACAATACTTTACATTATTTCCTTTAGAATATCGCAAAGAGTATAATAATATATAGGGAAAAGAGAGCCCTCTCTACGCATTATGAGCTGTCTATTTGATAAGCGCCATCGCGCCATCTGGATATTGGCCCCGAAAATAACTATAATATAATATTAGCTCGAAATTATGAAATTCATTTTAAATGTTGTGACGCAATTAAATAACTAACTCTACTTTTTAATGTAGGTATTGCCATTTTTTACCATGTTGAAATTGCGCGTAGAGTTAGTTATTTAATTTTGCCACAACATAGAACATAAAGGATAGGATTTAGTAGTGTTGGTATGAGTAATTGAAGTTATTGGGTGAGAGAAATAAAAAGCAATGCTTGCATATTACTTTTTATTTTTATAATGTTTATGTTTATCATAATATTGTTGGTCAGCTGTTTTTGTTTCGCCTTCACCCACATAATATGTTAATTTTCCGGACAAAATTCGATTGATCGATCTGCACCACCTTTTAACCTTGCTTTGGAAGATTGTCCTTTTTTCGCAAGCGCGATATTACTGCTTGAAGATGCTTGACTTTTGTGCACTGTGGAGCCATTAGATCTGTGAAAGAATGTTTAATTTACAAATTGTATAGTATAATATATGTATTATATGGTATTAAATAAATGGACAATATGAAAAGGGATTCAGTCTTAAAGTCTATATATATATAAAAGCCTTGCTAAAACTTGAGAATGGCTGGATCGATTTGGCTAATTTCGGTCTTGAATATTTGTGGAAGTCCAGTAAAGGTTTTGATAAGAAGAAGAATTTAATATGTACAGCACGACGTCTGTCGGGTCAGCTAGTAATGAATAAAAATATATTCAAAATTTCATTCCCACACGGACATTAGCTGTTCTCAATCCTATCAGGTACCAATGCAGCCTTCATCAAAAAAGACATTTGGCTCAATAGTCTTATGTCATGTCATGCATTAATCTGCTGTTATAAAATTACTGTCACATTTATGGTTAATCTTTGTTAAATAAAGACCTTTCGAATTTCTTATTATGTTTAATTTCTTATGAGTGTTGTAATATTACATCAAAGCCCTCCATTGTCAGGTGTGCTACTCCCTAACTTTGTTGACTCACATACTACAAAATAAATGATAGGCCATAACAAGAATCTTGCTAATTTTTGTCCCCAGCTCCGGGACTATGAGGGAACTACTTTCCCCACCTAGACAAAAATTATAAACTATGCCAAATTTCATACAATTTTATTCAGCACTTTTTGGATAAAAAAGTATAAAAACAATATTTTCAAAAGAAATCAGAATCTTTCCCATTTGTAATATAATAATATTAATACCTTTTCCAGCTGTTCCTTTAGGCTTGCTAATAAAACTATAATTATGTTCCAGCATCAAGCACCTTGCTGAAGTAAATTGTTGAGATGCATCTGAAATTGGAAATAATACTTATGTAGTTTGTTGCCCACTTTGTCAGAGTGAATTTTAACTATACTTTTCAAATCATTTCAATCGTCAATTTCAATCAGACGATAATGGAGAAAAATAAAAATAAAACCAAAAATCAGATCATAATGAAGTAGCACTCAGAAAATGTAGAACCAGGGCAGCATTTCTTAAGAGTCTAGAGCTCAAATTAAATCACAAGTTGAAATAAGCTGTCAAGCAAAAACATTATAGAAAAAAAGACATACCGACACTACTCACAAAATTTAAAATTATAAAATTTTGTTTTTATTTATGGTTTAGTTGTGTATAATAGATAGAAATATATAATATTTTGGTATGTGTTCAAAACAAAATATAATCATTAATTTATATATTTATTATTATTGTTAATAGCTAACAAATTGAAAAAAATATGTGAATTTTACCTGCAGCTACAGGTAGGAATGTTGTTGAAGTTGATGCTTTTTCTAATATAAAGTTGCTCACATATGGCTCTGTAAATAATAAACATAATAATAGATTAATGATTATTTATTATTTGTATGCCACAGAGAACCGGAGAACTTTTATTGTGATTTGTAAAATCTTATGTAAATGAAATGAAATTATGAAGACTTTATATGAAAACATGACATTAAGATCAAGATCAAATGTGGGATTTTCAATCAACAACATTTTATGGGCCCAAGATTTTAAAATTACAACCAAGAAATACATCAATATTTTGTATGTGTATGCCATAAATATCAATAATATTA
The DNA here is from genome assembly GCF_905404315.1 of Leptidea sinapis. Lineage (NCBI taxonomy): Eukaryota > Metazoa > Arthropoda > Insecta > Lepidoptera > Pieridae > Leptidea > Leptidea sinapis. The sequence goes on along the minus strand of NC_066312.1, from coordinate 23,241,116 downwards.
AGAAGAAACATAAAAGACATGGGATTAAAAGCAGAATAAAATCAAATTGTCAATGCCCTTTTCTGGGCTAAATTTTGACAGATTTTTATCAGCAATTGAGTTTGCCTTTATATTCTCTCTGAATTCTTATTCGAAATAGGATATAATATCACTTACAGAAAGTCAATACTACATATTGGAAAAAGTATACCTCAGACCTGAGAAGTAAGGGCATAAGATACTCAGCGGGCTTCATTTTTTGTATAAAAATATGGGTACAATGGCAAATCATACAATAAAATTTATTATTTAATACCCTGAGGGTGGCCGCTCCATGCCATTTCTGTGGTATCATTAATAATGTCACTTTTGTTATAGTAACCTTTATGACATTGTAAATAAGTTTTAAAAATTATTTACCTGAACAGTCTTGCTGTATTATTGTAGGCAGTAAATGTTGTGTGGTTGAAGCTTGTCCTAAGTAATCTTAGGACTCTGTAGTTGTCCTGAAAATTAATATGAATATGTAAAGATTATGTTTCATTATTTAATGATTATCATAGATAATGAACCAGTTTCAGCTAGAAATGCAACCATTGAATTTTGTAATCACAACTGTGTAAGAAAATCAGGTGTTTCCAGAATGATACAATATACCTTCAAAAAAACCATCAACTCAACAAAGATTCTTAGTGGTGTGACTAAATCTGACAGAATAAGGAATAGATTCGAATATTAACTCAATATGTGTTAAATTAGGGGACTTACCAGGCAGATGAAGCATCGGCACTGCCAATGTGCTTAGCCGTTGATTACGATTTCTGTCTGTCAGAAAAGTGTATATCACAAATTCTCTTCGTCTTATAACATTCAAAATCAGATGTTTAAGGGTTTCCACCAACAAGACTGACCCAAGTTTTAAACTGCTCAGGAAATTTGACAGCATCTGGGAAACGATGCATTGGAATCTCTGAAAATAATAAATAACATTATTAAATAAATTGAGTGACTATTAAAGCCATCAGATAAATTGTGATAACCTAGTGTTATGACCATTGGGCTAGTATTAGATTTTGGACTCATATATTGACTTTTCTCTTTATAAAAATGGTGTCAGAAGCCATCAATTATTATTAAACTATATAAGTCAGGGAAAGTCTGAAGTCTGACATAAGGGGATTTTAATCTTTGGGGCAAGATACAGAAAACCGGTATGTTTATAATAGTTTTAACCATGATTGAAAATTCAATCTACGGATCTGTAGTAGAACCTGAGAGTAGAACAAACCTTATATGATACTTTATTTATCACAAGATTAGTCAATAAACTATACTGTTAAGATTTAAGAGAATAATTTACTTACCACGGAGCGCACAACCGAAAGCACAACGTCTCGGCATTACACCAAAGTTCATAAATTCCACAAACAAAAGTGTCTCTATCACAAAAAGGAGATTTTTGGATTGAATTCGCAACAGCAAGGCGGAGGAAAACAAGGCTCGACTCGACGCACTTACACTTTGATTTCAATACCAAAAATATGCAAAATGAAAAACACGCGAGTAGCCGCCATTTTATGACCAGTGGGCAGGTTTCAAAGCGAGTGACAGCTGACAAAGCTTTAATTTTGGGGCCAACTATCAGATGGCACTACAGTTTTCTGAAAACGTCACTTTAAGGCGACTGTCCCACCCCTGGAATATCGCAATTTAATAAAGCAAACATAATATACTTAGTTGTAGTTTACGTAAGAAAATTAATATTACTAAAATTAATTACAGGTAATTGCGGCCAATTTTTTATAGGCAACCTATTCATTCATTTATTATATGTTTTATCAAAAAAACACGTACCTGCAAAATCGAGCAGTGGGAACTGTGAAAATTACCTTTATAGATTTGCTTTAGGTCCCAGTAGCCGAGCAATAAACACCAAATCGGTCTCTAAAACAATAAATGAAGTACAGAATACAAAAGAAAAAGTTTATTATTTTGCACAGACAGCAGACTACTTGCGTAGTAACCAAAAAAAAAAAATGCAGACTACTTGTGTTGTTACTTGTTTACAAAGATGAAAAAATCCTTTTTAAAAGTTTAATATAAATTTCCGATTTATTATATTAAATGCATGAACTAATTTAATGTAGGTAAAACTCTTGGTTTTGTTTATAATGGATTATTGTGTTAATTAATATTAGTTTTAATAGATACACAGTAACTTTATCATTTCTGTCGATAAATTTTGCCTATCCTGCCTTTCTGCTAAAAAAATAGTTGTTTGGCAAAATATAGGCTCTGGTATTCGCAAATCATTGTGACTATCTGCAAGTTCACCCCAACATAGAAGAAGGGTTCGGCTTGCCCTATACTTATATTACTCTTTGGGTTTGGCTTAGGCTGGATATTGGTGTTGAATAGTATCAATGTTGTGATTCAATAACAGCTATTATTATTATGGACCAACTAACATGGTGTCATACATAAGATTTAATATCTGGGTGGACCCAGTTTAAAAGTCTTGTAATTTGTAAATTTTACTACATAATAGCTTATTATAATGATCATGAACCATGCATTCACATATCTAAATATATAGAAATCCTTTGTTTTTTATAAGCAATATTACTCGACCCACTTTTTAATAATTATTAATGAGATAATTTAATTTTAAAAAGATTATTGAACTTGATATCATAACTTGTTTAACACACTTGTTTATTGATTTAATAAAAAAATCTGTTTTTTTTATAGTTGAAGGTTGTATGCTGCAAACGACATTGCTTTAAATGGAAGAATAGTAACAGAGTTTCTGGCTGGCCCTGAACATTTGAATCAAAGAGGAACTCTTCATGGAGGTTTCATATCTCATCTTGTTGATGCTATATTAACTATAAATGATAAAACTGAAACAACAGGTGTATCAATTGATCTCAGTATAAGGTATGTTGAATTCAGTGTATGCCTGAACTATTCATCAAATATGTCTTTGAAGCCCTTTGGTGGATGCTCTCACACCATAAATAGTGTCAATATTGTTAATAATTAGTGTTGATTCTGTGCTGCTATCCTTTTTTTTTTTACAACTGCACCACAGTTTTTAAAACAAAGACCGCAACTGCACAAACTTTCATAACTTTGTAAATATTTTGAATAATTGTTTTCCAAGTATAGTAGTTATTATTAGAGTCACACTTTAATGTTAATATACACACATCAAAAAAGTCTAAGCAACATGCATGATATTACAAATTTACCATTTATATAAATTAATTTCTAAGTCTTTATTCACTCAAAGTATATAGGTATGTAAACTTTTTTGTTATTGATGACATACTGGCTGGTTGTAAAAAAAAACTGTTTTGTTTTTTTTCATAAAAGTAAATGAAAGGGAATTTGTTTGAATTTGAGTGGGTTTTTATTGCTATGTTTAGTCTTGATTTTATAATTTTACCAACCATTTAAATAAAGTTACCGACAAAATTGATATGTTAGATATTCTTTATGTCATGGAGAGATGTCATTTGACAGCAAACGAGTATACAACCAAACTTAGGAATGAGCTTCCTTGTGTGGTGTTTCCAGGACGATACAAAAAAGGTGTAAACTTTTCTAAACATCCACATGTTTAAAAGGATATAACCTAAAAAATAACTTAAAATTTTTTGTTTGCTTTTCCAGCTAATCCCTGAAACAACTGGAGTGATGTTGACAGGCTTCAACTAGTAAAAAATGAATCATGAGTTCTGCACAGCTATTTAAAACCCATGAAATGTGAGTAAATACACTGGCCTTCAAAAGCCCATCGATCTTGAAAAAAATTTAAAACAGAAAGAAAAATGTGAATGGTAAAATTATAATTCGGAAACGTCCACTTTGAAAAAGGAATGGTTTTGTTTTTGAAGTTTTTTTCAGCCAATTCTTAAAAGAAGGTATTATTTCGAAAGTATATCTTGTGAACTTAAAACGTTATCACAATTTTAAAAGTGTGATACTTACTTTTGCAGGCCAGTGTAGTTTGGATTTTCTTTGATTGAATTGACTTAAATAACATTCCAAATACCTTAACACAGATAATCAGTAATTTGATATCTCATAGGCAGGGACCGGTCTCTGGGCACAATAGTTGCCCAATATTTGTGAAAGCTCAATGGGGTATGGTTCATTATTGAGAGGATCCAGCGTCTTACGATAACTTAGGAGAACAAAGATAACATTAAAGTGTTTGTCTGTTTTGGGTGTGTTGGCTTGTTCAATCGTACTGTGTGCTATGTACGATATGATCTGGACAGACAAACAAATCATGCGAGAGAACATCTCTAACAGAGATACAGACAGAGAGAAAAGAAAGCAAACATATTATTACTGTAACTGATTTAGATTGACAAGTTGTAAGCTATCAGTCACACTTGGCATTAGATCCTTAGTATTTTTGAATATTAAAATAGCCATTATCATAAACATTGACAAATTAAAATTGGCACACTTACTGCCAATGTAGATATGCTAGCCTGGGCGCATCACAGACCCTAGACATTTTAATAGTACTCCGAGACCCATGATCCATGCATCATTTTCAGCCGGAAGACGTCCACTGCTGCTCAAAGGCCTCCCCGAAAGATCTCCACGACGACCGGTCTTGCGCTGCCCTCGTCCAGCGTATTCCGGAGATTTTGACCAGATCGTCGGTCCATCTTGTGGGGGCCTACCAACACTACATCTTCCGGTACGAGATCGCGATTCGAAGACATTTCTGCCCCACCGGCCATCTGTTCATCGAACTATGTGCACTGCCCACAGCCACTTGTGTGGACAAACACACAGTGTCGGCATATCATCGGGGTCGGACGGCAGAACTGGGCTTATGGACAAAGCTCTTACTGGACAATTATCGTGTCGTCTTTAACTCCTTTAGACGTGACATTTAGTGTGACGGCAGTGGTCTGCACTGACTCCACGTTCTTCGGATGTAAGTGGCCTTAGCCAGACTCGACAGTCGACATTCAGGCTCCGGATAATACAACAACCCTCCCGCTCGTGCATTAATACATATTATTGAAGTGATACTACTTTTGACGCGTTATGGAACAAATATCACAGTGAATTTCTACGATGTTTGTTTCCGAGTCATGGATGTTTATATGTATTTATGCATGTTTAAGTAAGTATGTTATATTAAATATATTATCTTGTACCCATAGTACAGGCTATGCCTAGTTTGGGACAAGATAATTTGTGTAAAAAGTGTGTCAACATTATATTATAATTTTTATTTAATTTATTAAATGAATATCTGTCCATGCTTAACATGAACAAACACATCTAACATTACAGTGGGACCAGTAATCGCAACTGTTTTAATTTATAATTGCAGATATAAGAGAAGAGTAGAGCAGCACGGGAGAGGAAGATTAATATTAATCCTCTTTTTGCTATACTTAAAAGGTTCTTTGACAAATAAGGCTTATCAGTATATAGGAGATAATAATGCATGGTGCTTGTCCAGTTCTACGCAGGCCATTAAAATTATATAGTACCATTATATTAAGTAGTCTAACAATTTTGTTATTATATAATTTAAAAGATGGACTGGGAGTTTCTTGTCAGTTCTTCTCCCTATTTCAAAGCCCCTTTTCGCACTGATGTAGCTTCATGACGTCCAACAAGTGTTATTGAAATATTTTTTGTTACTGTCACTTATGGTAATTAATAATGAAGTAATAAATATTTTTTTTTATTCATTCGAATGTTTTATTTGTTATCATATAATATGTAACGCACTCCTGGTTCATTCTGTCGAGTTTCGTATAAGGACGTGCATACAATATAGGCAAATAGGCTTAGCCTACCTCAATTAAAATATAAATTAAAATTATATAGCACTAACGTTATAGTTAATTTAGTTTAATTTGATTCTATTATTCTATTCTATTATATTCTATAACCAAACTTCCACTAAACACCCACCTGTAAGTTTTACAAAGGTTTTACCTTACGCTAAACCTAAGGTAGGCAGTTTTACAAACGTCTATTAGAAGCAACTCCCTTACATAGAAATTATTTAGCAATAGTGTTCGTCGAAAGTTATAAGACTACAGAAGAAAGTGCGCTGTTTACATATCAAATGTTCCTAAAACATGACTTTCCAATTTACCAGCGTAACGTAAGCATGCCTACTGGCCTATTATTGGCCCATCGCTTAAATCTTAATTAATTATATACTGAGGTAAACAATGACCGACGATCTCATGTCTGTCTCACTCGCTCCAATGTGCAGTGGATTATAACCTGTTACGCTCTGCTGCAAAGTGCAAGGCCATTTTGTTTTTTACTTTAATTGCTCAATGTTTTGATTTTGTGTTTACTGTTTGTACAATGAAAAATACAATACAATAAAAATAAAAATTGTTTCTTTCAATATGTAGGCTGATTCAAATTAATATTACTTGAGATATCTGTGATGGTGAAAATTTTGTTCGATCGCTATTCCTTAACTTGTAGGTAACAAGTAACAACACGAAGAACACCGCAAAAACAGTGGTAAGCGAATTTATTTTAGCGTTATTACCAACTAAATATTAGACCTACTTACAATATGTAGGAAAATATATATGTTTTGAGTGATAAGTAGATAGGCAAATTAATTCCTGATAGATAGAGCTGATGACCAAGTATTACTTGCATTTTCGGCCGAGGAGTTGCAGGAGATGGTTACTGCTATGCATGGAGTTTTTGGTAGAAAGGGAATGAAGATGAATGTAAAGAAGACGAAAGTGATGGTGCTTGAAAGAGACGAGGTAGTGACAGACTGCAATATCGTGATTGGAGATGAAAAAATTGAACAGGTGAATGAGTTTGTGTATCTGGGTTCTAAATTTACAAGAGATGGAAAGTATGAGAGTGATATTGAAAGAAGAGTGAATCCAGGAAACATGGTGAATGGAGCTTTGCACTCCTTTATGAGCAGGCAGAAGGTGTCTAATAAGGCTCGTTTGGCTGTGCATGAGGGGGTGTTGGTTCCAACACTCATGTACGGAAGTGAAAGTTGGGTATGGCAGAAGAAACATGAAAGCAGAATAAATGCAGTTGAGATGAGAGCGCTGAGAAGTATCATAGGAGTTAAACTGAGTGACAGGATAAGAAATAGTGAGATAAGGAAACGTTGTGGTCTGAAAGAAGATGTTGTGACAAAAATTGAGAAAGGTATGCTGAGATGGTTTGGACATGTCGAGAGAATGAATGAAGAACGATTGACGAAGAAAGTGTATAAGGCCAGTGTGAATGAAAGTGTTGGAAGGGATAGACCTAGGCGGATGTTTCAAGATCAAGTCAGGGACGTCTTGAAAAAAGGCCAGGTCAAGAGTACCCTAAACCGGAGAGCATGTATGAAAGGAATAATGAAAGTGGACGAAGCGAAACAAGGATGTAAGGATCGTAGCAAGTGGAAAGAAGTGGACTCTGCCTACCCCTACGGGAAAGAGGCGTGATTTTATGTATGTATGTATGTGTTGAGTGACAAGCACACCGTTTGTAGTGTGTAATTTCTATTTTGAGTTCATAAGTTTTAAATTATATGGATTGAGATTAAAGTTGTTTCTGAAGCTACAAATGTTCTAAATACATATAAACAATAATTATTAGAGTTCACATTCGATCATGGATGAGTGACATCTACTGGTGACTTGAAAATCTACACAGTGATTGCAATTTATGTCTTTACCGCTAGAGGGCGGTAAAATTGAAAATATCTATATCATAGTTAACTTTAATAACAAAATCATTTAAAAAATAGCGTACCTATTAAGGATAAGGAGCTACAATCGGAAAACTAATTAACATATTCTGAAGCTAAACAAAAAGCGGACTCTATATGTCATTTTTGAAGAGTTTCATTTAAATCATCCATCTAATATATAAAATTCTCGTGTCGCGGTGTTTGTAGTTAAACTCCTCCGAAACAGCTTGGCCGATGTTCATGAAAATAAGGGTAGTCCACCCCAAAAATTTTTTTTGACATTTATTTTAATTTTTATTATGATTCAGCATTTAAAAATAGATATAACTTCAAATTTTTGCCCTTCTACGATCGATTTGTTCCATCCACAAATCCGCTATAGGGTTGCAAGATGGCAATCGAATACAATAATTGTAGTACGATAAATTTGGTAGGTCTGAGAACTTTTTATACCCCAATTTTTTTTAATTACTTCATATGGTCAATACAACGTTTGCTGGGTCAGCTTGTATCAATATAAAAGTATTTTGTAGAAAATATACGATGAATAATTTATTAAATTAAAATTGTGCTGTGCAATACCCATTGAGTGTCAAGATGCGTGTCTAGTTGGAGCCCAGCGGAGATCAATCCTTAACTTTGCGGAAATCCATAATTATACAAATAATTTAAGTTTTCTTTTCTTATTTGTCCTTAAACAATTCGACACGTGTTTCGCTTCTACACGAGGCATCCTCGGGACGTGTTGTCTCGCCAAAATCTGGCACGAGTCTCGTGAAGAAGCGAAACACGTGTCGGATTGTTTAAAGACAAATAAATATTGGCGGAATTAACACTAAAGAAAACTCAAATCATTTCTATACCTATAATGACTATCTATTGAACTCTGATTTTCATTTCGAATTTCCTTCAATTTAATTATTGTTTTCTTATGACGTTGGTATACCTACTGGTCGGTTTATTTTTTAATTGTTTTATGCTGATTAAGTACTTACATACTTCTTCTTTTATCTTTACTTATTTACAGGCTTTCAGGCCCACGAGATCGTCCGAGCTAAATGCATATCGCGCTAGCTCGTTATCTTATTTCCATAATATTGTTTTATCATAGTTTTACGCGGCGGCCATCTTGAATTTTCACACTGATCCCAAATTCGTTCTCTAATATCCCAAGAACCTTGGGAACGAAGTCCATATTGTTGAAATCATAATTTTTGAAATTAAACTTCTTTAGGCGCGACTTGTGTGTAACTCAGATTTTTTTTTCTGACGGAAGTAACGAATAATTATTTAGAATAAATTATATTGGTTAAAAATTGTTTCGATTGATTTTTAACCGTTATAATTGTTTCTAAATAAATTTTACACCTTTCCGAGTACTTCAAAATGATTCTCTTTAATTCCCTAGCTTTCTTTCGCCCATTACTTATACAAGAGCCCGGATAACGGATGTGCAAAATTTCATGGTGATCGGTTGAGTCGCTTAGGCTTGAGAGATCTCATATAGTGAAATTAATGCGTATAAGTATTACAGATCCGAACTCAAATCGAGAATATCTTGAGAATAGTTACATTCGTATTATATGAGCGCTTTCGCATTCCGTCATCCGATTTCTTTCCATTAACCGTAGATCGAATAAAATACTATTTCAACCACAGAATAGTTTTCTTTTACCTGTTTATTTATTTGTCGCGTGCGCCAGTCATGAGCATGTCGGTGACGCGACCCTATAAGATTTTCCACTACCAGAAAGTGCCCAACGTGACTAAAGCAGGTTTCACTTCAATAACTAAGCACATTGTGTCCTAGGCCTTGAACAAAATAGTTTGGTTAGCAGGAAACCTATAACTTCGTCATTTGAATTTTGTTTTACTCGGGTAAGTAACCATTTTCCTATATTACTGTGGAATATTATAAAATTGTTGAAATATTCTTTGAGAATATGACTTATTGAAAGACAATACAGGTTCTCGCTTATTAGACCAGGGCCGAAGCCGTCAAAAATTAATTATAGAAGTGAAGGTTGTCACTTTAAAAACATAACATATTCTTTATTATAAATAGAACTTAATGTACCAGCTGATTTAGAGCCAAATGGTATTACCATTTGGCTCTAAATCAGATGGAATGACGCTGGTGGCTTGGGCATGGGGAGGTGCGCTGGTGTGGGAGTTGCGTCAGTTGGTGTTGAGACTGCTGCTTCGACTGCCGAAGACAGCAAGCGTCGCAAATATGTTGGTCTCAGTGAGTAATACATCTTTGTGCCTTTTGGTGTCGAGACACTTGGCCCGTGGGGCCCAGAGGCGCGGAGAATGTTCAAAATACTAAAGGCTGGAAACCCAAGCGCTGGCAGCTATTTCGGTCAACGGATCAGCCTTGCTATCCAACGCGGAAATGCTGCCAGTGTTCTTGGTACGTTTCCACGTAATGATAGTTTTATTTTTATGTAGTCATAGTATTGAAAATGTAGTTATGAGATTTGTTTTGTTTGAATAATAAATAACAGTATTAATTATATGTTTAGAAATTTAAATTTTAATCAGCATTAGGTGTGCGCTACTTACCTATGACACAGAATACATAATATGCCTACTGATCCTATGAGTTCTTATCGGCTACAGCGCGGTGTAGTAGGTATTAGTGTTCGCGCTAGGCGCAGCTACGAGATTACTTAAAGTTTGTTTCTAAATGATATTAAAGAATAAAGATGATTTATTTAAGTGAAGTAGATATTTTATAAGTGTGTTCAAAACACATGTATGTTTTTATGTCGCTATTAACAATTCCACGTCGTATAATTTAACTAAAAGACTCGACAGCTTGGTTGAACGTGGTTGGTCATCAAGGGATGATATCGTGATTTGTGGCGCGCCGTGCGAAGCTGATATTCGGCGCTTGGAATCAGTTCAAACAGCTCTTCGGAACACTCCCCGTGATAGATGCTGTAGAAGACACAATGAAGCGACGTCTCTACGCAACGCGAACTGATCCTGCCGTTCACACAGCATAAAGAGACAATTCTAGCAACTCTGCGTTGCACGAATTCAAATGATTCATGTTGCGCCGTTGATTTGGGCCGAAGTTTCTTCGAGCCAATTTGGCCTTGCCTTCCAGATAACGGCGGAATTGGCAATCGCTCGAGATGTCGAGATCCCGTATTCCGATACTATGCGAGGCTTTTCAACAAGGGTTCGAGCAACAACCGTCGACAATGACTTGTATGATGCGCCCAGTAAAGAAGTGAGGGAAGCCTAGATGATGGAAGTTTAGAAACAAGCGCCTTATGACATGCACGATCCTGTTCGCTGTATCTAGACTAACTGCCAGGCTTTCTTCCTTACTTTCGATAGGCGCTGCCCATCTATGTGTTATATTTGTTTAGTTTAGGATCGTTTTGTTGTTATAAAAAGGTCTTACTACTGGGCCTGAGGGCTACCTAGATAAATGAAAAGTAATGAAACTAAAACATGAGTAGAACTAGAAGTCCCAAATTTGGACTCATTTTGTTAATTACGCTGAGAGCTTACCACTCGACTTGTGAGTATTCTTCATTGACTAATAATGAGTTATACCTAAAGACATTTTACCACCGCACCAAATAGAGTGATTTGAAAGAAAAATGAAAAGTAATACAAACCATAATAGCATACTTAATAACTACTAGAATACCATCTAGCCCAACTCATCTATTAGTTCAATTATCAAATATTGGTAAAGCCTGTAGGTAAAAATAAATGATCAACTCGGAAGGGAAGGAAACAAACCATGAAAGGGTTCCAAGGGTTGTTCACCTTCAATCGTTTTATTCAACTTCCGTTGCCCTTGGAAAGGATGCAAAAGGAACGCATCCTATCCCTATCTTCTCGTGATGTGTATTCAGCGTATCGATAATAATGAAGACAAGTTGTTAACCACTTCAGGGAGCTACGTCAGCGGCTCATCCAATTGGGAAAGGGCTGATTCTTTCCCAATTGACGTTCACGTCATTATGAAAATTTACAAGGACTGCATGTGTGTTGAGTTGTTCAACCCAGCCAAGGCATTGTGCGGTAAACTCACCCAAGTCTACGATCAAAACTGTGGGGATATGTGCAAGCACGTCGTCAACTAACATTTAGGTACCGTTAAACCACGAGACGATCTGTTCCTGCATTTATCATCAGAACTATTTCACCCAAAATAAAGTAGGTATGTCTGTTTTATTATGAATTGAATGAAATAAAATTTAAAATTTGATTAAGTTTGTACTCCAGTTTCATTCGTTAGCATGTCTTAGGGGCAGATAAGAGCACCTAATAATTATAAGACAAAAACACCAAGCTACCTTATCCTGCAAATAAGAATGATTTAAATGTGAAAGACGTACTCTATTGCTGCACAAAGGCCTCTCATAAAGATCTTCACGACGAGCGGTCCTGCATTGCCTCTTTCGAACCAGGAGGTCTATTACCAAAATCGAATGCTGAAGTTTCGGTTCGAACAAAAGAACGACGAAATTCGAATTAAATCCTATTAATAAAGTATTTCGGATACGAATAGTGCGGACGGATTTCATTTAGGAACCATAGTCAATATTCTAAGCATAGACATAACCATAGTGTAAAGTTGTAGTTACGATCATAATAATGTCGGACAACGAAAAAGTAAATGTCGAGTGAATTAGGGAATAAAGTAAACGAAAGACAAAATGTCTAATCGCGAACTTCGGATCCGTAACACTTTCTTAATAGGAAAATGTACGATCCGTCAACCTAAACTTCGTTTTTCAATTTTGGTAATAGGGCTCCAGTAGACAAAGTATCGCTAACGAAAATGCGCTCTTATGCGTATTTCTATTTTTTTAATAAGATATAGACCACATTGCTCATTGATAGATACATCAAAAATTATAAACAGCACATGATTTTCTAGAGTTCAAACATTACAATCAAAAATATAGACCAGTGCCGAAGCCTTTGAAAATGATAAAAAGTGAAACAAAATAATAGTAGGATGAAACCCATTGGAAAAGGACGATACGGAAATAATTTACGGGCGATCTGAGGTCGGGAAGTGGAAAAGGGGGGGTTTTTTAGGGTAAAAAACGGTAAACCGTTTTTTATCTCGATTTCCGGCAAAACTACATGTCCTATGGCAAAAACTTAATTGGCAAAGTTGTAGGTAATAAATAGATCTACAACTTTTGTATTTACACTTTTTTCACATAACCTCAAAGTTTATGTGAAAAATTCAAAAAACCTAGTTTTTGGTTTTTTATTTTTATCTTTTACAAAAAAAAAATTCTTTCACGATATATTGTAAGTAGTTACCTTTTTATGTTACAAATACACTGTAATTTACTTGAATTTAAATATTTATTTTTTCACCTTGTTTTGACTCAAATATCGGAAAAGAACCCTTATTTTCAATCAAAAATTCACCCGTCAAAATATCAGCTTTTTTCAAAAATTTTGTGTGCTTTCTATTCGTTGAAATCTTTACTTTTCAATGGTGTAAAAAAATATAAATTACAATTGTAAATGTTCGGAAAACTTATGGCCATCAAAAGGCATTTCATAAAGAATTCACACCTGTTATTAAGTAGCAGCAAAAATATGGATTAGAAAATCAATAAAATTAAAAAAAAAAGGTTAATTTAACATTGAATCATTATCCTTTTTATATTTATAAATAGATTTGATTAATTATAATCCATATTTTTGCTGCTACGAAACAACAGGTATGAATTCTTTATGAAAAGCCTTTTGTTTGACTTAAATTTTCCGAACAATTACAATTGTAAATAATATAATAATAATTATATTTTTTTTACATCATCAGAAAGTAGATATTTCAACGAACAAAAAGCCCCCAAACTTTTTGAAAAAAGCTGATATTTTGACGTCAGAATTTTCGATTGAAAATTAGGGTGCTTTTTTAACTTTTTTCCAAAGGACTTGTAGTTTTGCCGGAAATCGAGATAAACCGTTTTTTACCCTAAAACACCCCCCCTTTTCCACTTCCCGACCTCAGATCGCCCGTAATTTATTTTTCCCTTAATTTTTGTTATATTCTCGTCCTTTTCCAATGGGTTTCATCCTACTGTAATTTTTTTTGGTTTCAAAAATTATCGACCCTGGTCTAATACACAAAGACCTCCCCTTAGAAGCACTTAGAACATACACTTATTTTATAATCTAAACTTTTTAAGCCGAAATACAAAGGAATTATTTTTTTTATTTCAGGCAGAGTTAAAAGTTATGAAAGAGCTTGCCACAATACATTAGGGACTACAGTAACCTACTATTATATATTCTTTGGTACAGTATACAAATTTGCTAAGCGGTTTCGGAGATAAACCTCACAAACGCATAGCGAAACCGGTTGGTTTGTAAACAAACAATACTCCTGAAAACTATTTTTCTCTTTAATTTTAGTATTATATAATGTTATTAATGTCCACACATCGCATGGCACTCTGCGATTTTATTTTAAGCATGATAGAAAAAAGTAGGTACTTTAGGTAGGTAATTCAGTATATATATTATAATTGAACAAAAAAACTTTTACCTATGTTTTGCGTTTTTGTCTTTCTGTTGTTGTACGAACATATTGCTCTCACTTAATTGTATTCCGGAATCGGCTGTAACGACTTGGCTAAGGACATGGCCAAAGATGAAGATACATTCCATTTACTTCTTATAGCCTAAATACAAGATCGGATTTGGTGCGGCGGAACCATCGGACGCGGATTGGAAGCGGACCGTATTCGATGGTATATCGCAATGTCAATGTCAAAATTATTATTGTTATTATCGTCCGGACCGTACCGAGTACGACGCCGGCCACCGAACTGTTATATGGTCCGGCCGTACCAAATACGATCATGTGTTAGGCTATTATGTAGTACAATAGGGCCTCGCTAATAAGGTTCCTCGTTACAGCCCAAAAACATGGTCGGATTTAGTACGGCCGGACCATTGGACGGTCCGGTGGGCGCCTTGCACCAATTGGTCCGGCGTCGTACTCGTTCGGTAATAATAATAATTTTGTGGACAATGCGAAATACCATCGAATATGGTCCGCTACCTGACTGTGTGCGATGGTTCGGCCCTACCAATTCCGACCATGTGTTAAGCCTATTACTTCGGTGCCCGTTAAAATCCGAAGAGGCGGGAAGATGTCGCCGGAGCCGTTCGCGGGGGACGCGGTACGTTCAATATCAATATATAAATGAACGGTCAATATTCAATCATTATTCATTAATTATTGTACTTTGTGGTCACTGGACAGTCTTATTTATTATATTAATATAATGTCTTATTCGATTAGTTCAGTACTAATAGTCTATATTGTGTGTTCACAGTGTACCTAAGTGCTTTCTTTTGTTTTCTTATTAATATTTAGCGCTCGCTGACAAAATGGCAGCGCCGGGTCACAGAACTAGTTTGTCAATTAAAGACAAATTATGTGTTTTAGAAATGATAGAAAAAGGTGATTCCCGTGGTACCATTGCGCGGCAGTATAATATTAGCTTATCAACTGTAGGTAATATAAGGAGAAATAAAGACAGAATATTAAAATATGTTAGCCAAACAGAAAGTGGACCGGGTGAGAGGAAAAGAATAAGGAAAGGAGATTATCCTGATTTAGAAGATGCTCTGTACAAGTGGTTTGTAGAGCAAAGGGAATTGAATGTTCAACTAACTGCTAAAACAATTTGTGAAAGTGCAATTAATATATATTGCCAGATGCCCAATCCTCAAATAGGATTTAACGCAAGCAGGGGATGGGCAAGAAATTTTATGAGACGTTATGGTATCACGTACTTATAAATGGCGAGTGATTAAACAAACAGTTTTACAATGGTTGTAATATACATAACTGAAATGATTTGTAAATAGATGATGCTGTTTATGTTGATTTAAAAGACTGGCAATGAGTTACTTGCGACTTCTTCTTATAAGGCGCAACCCTCAAAGGTGGTGAATTTTAAAAGAAAAGAAAAGTCATTTCCATGATCAGCATGAAACTTTGATTTTCATTTGATTTGATTACCCTAAAGGATTTGGGCTTTCAATTACTTACTGTTATAAAAATATAATATTAATTACAAATTTAAGCAGAATTATCAAATTGTAAGTAGATGTATTTGGTGAGTATTGCAAAATTTTTAAGTTAATATTCTTTTTTGTTGTTTGCTTGAGTTCTCGTAACAGGCTTCGTCATGTTCGCTTAAATGTCACTGCTTGTGGCGGCGACATGGGACGGGTCGTCCCCTTCCCTAAAATATGGTCGAGGAAGTCGATGGCTGCCCCATGCGTCATGCTCGTGAATGGGCGCCAGTTGTGCTGGCAGGATGATCCTGTTACCGGAAGCTCTACTTCAGATTTTTAAAATTTATAATCACTTATTATTATGCTTGCAAAATACCTTTATTTATTTACGGTGTGTGTGGATGATGCAGCTACTGATTAAAGAGTATATTATAAATAATATAGAATAGATACGACAATAAAAAGGAATACTATTAACATTAACTAATAACAATGTGATTGAAATGCTTTGTAAAATGATGAAAATGTAAATATTGATTTAAAAGAGTGGCAATGAGTTTCTTGCTATTCTCATTAGCTCAACCCTTTACGAAGTAGCGGTAGATTCAATAAGAAATTTTTGTTTGACATTCATAAGTGTCATTTCCATGACCTACATGAATAAAGGAATTTTGATTTGATTTAACAAATTAGTTTGTAACCTTACTAACTGCGCTGCATCCAATATATGAATCGTATTTAAATAATATAAATTATTTCGTAAAAAGTAATAAGAATGAACAGTTTAAATATAAATCTTCTATATTGGATGCATCAAGTTTTAGAGCTTGAATTCATTGTTTGTTTAAGGATGTTTCATGAACATGATAGTCGCTAGGGGGAGTTCGCTTACGCGGATAGTCTAGAAATATGGGCCTTGTTTCAAGGTCTATATACGTAAAGAGTATTTTCCTCCTCTCAACGAAAAAAGGAGGACGACAATATATTTGAAATGTTCCTGCCGCCTAACAGCAAGGCCGCGGCGTGTGGGACCATATAACCAATAGATCAGAACGTTATACAAAGTGTGAAGATAAATTACCGCAAATCACTTTTTTTTCTTTCATCCAATAGTGTAAACCTTGTGGGTTCAATTAAATTGATAACCATGAAGCATACTTACAAGAAACTTAAAGATAAACTTTTTTTTGGCTAAATTCTGGAATCTGTACCCTCGATTTACACTAATGATAACTTAGAATCAGAAGATGACGTGCCGAGCTTTGAGTTTCTTATTCGTGGCAAGTTAAAGAGACAATATTCACGAATATAAAACACAAAAAATCATTCGTGTACAATAGTTTCCGATCATGTTTTCTATAATTCGAGGAGTATCATAATTTATATGTATATACATACATTGTAGTTATAAATACACAGAAACAGAAAAAAATTGTTTACCTTTCTGATAAATGGCATGCTCGAACGTAGTGTTTGAGATAAGGTCTAGATTCCCTTACGCTGGTACCTGTGGAATTTTATTATGGTTGCAAAAATTCGACGTGATCTTTAAACAAGACGAACTACTTTAACACGAAGGTAAACATGGTTACATTGTATGTTTCCAGTTTGAATCCTTGTTGTTTATTTAATTATATTGGACCTCAAGACCACCTTGACTATCTTTTAACTACGACATGGATTACATGTTCAGTGAATCGTAATGATAAATTTTAACTACGACATTGTTCAGTGTATTGTAAAAATAATATTCATATTATTACATCGAGTAGTGATGAAGAGCTGCTGAATCCCAGCGCTACGCCGAACACCTGCACTGCGATGAGGATGGCCACCGCTGCCGCGCCTGGGTCAGTGGGACGCCCTGTCCTGCATCCGGCTCCCGCTCGATGGTGCAGTGCACCGCATGAGATGATTATTATGCAGGCTAGAAACTTTCGACCGATTACATCTTACGCACAATCTATAAGCTCCTTACGCATCCATATTAACATCAAAATTAAATAAACATTTTTATGATTTTTTTTCTAAATTAAAGTAAAGTTCTAGACCCCGATCAAAATGGATGTGAGTATGGGTCCCATATTACAAAGGAGCTCCTTATTATGTATGTCCTATTAATGCTATCATTAAACTAGCTGTTAACCAACAGGTATGCCGATAAGGAAGAACCTCTCTGCCGCTCGGATTGATTAGAAGAAGGCTGAAGATAAATGATACTACTGTATCATACCTGGCTGTTAATGAAGATCAGACAATTGACTGGTGTGAGTGAATACAGTACGTTAGGTCTAGTGTAGTGTGTGCATAGCGTTATGTCATACGGTTTGTTATTGTGGGGAAATGCTGCGGATTTTCCTAGGCATTTTTTCCAGGATTTTTTATTATAAATTGATAAAAATCCTCACCTTTCCTCACAATACATATTGTAATGTAATATACATTACATTCATATATTATACTAGCTGATAACCGCGACTTATGCATATTATTATGATTGTTTTTTTTTTGTTTGTGTGGAAAAGAGTCATATGACAGTAACTGGTATAAAGATGGTTATCATCCATTTAATATCTCAATTCAATTCGATAATTCAAAAATCTTCGAAGGGCTGGTGGCTGGGTCGTGGGGTGGGTCATTCTGGTCCACGTGCGTGAAAGGTTGCTTCTTTGTTTGACTTGTCAATCGTGTCATTGCTATTAGAAAGCGTGATGTTAAGTATTTTTTTATTCATTCAAATGTTCAAATAACGTATTTCGATTGTATATTGTCCTCAATAGCTTTCTTGAGGTTTAAGTACTTAGGTCATTGAACTACTCCTGTTTTAACATAACCAATTTATTCGAAACGTTTGAGTTCTTTCTGTCAAGATCCTTTATCTCAGGAACTCTGTGAAAAAAATCAAACTTATACATGAATGTCAAAAAGATATAGATATAGTGTGTAGCTATAGCGAATATTTATATATATATATATATATATATATTTATATATATATATATATATATATATATATATATATATATATTTATATATATATATATATATATATATATATATATATATATATAAAGCTGCTGCCCGTGACGTCTATATGCTATAATGCAGACCCGATTTCTTATTATTCATGCAAAATAAATCCACTTACTAGTTTTTTCGTTCAGCCCGGACATACAGACAGACATTCTTTGAATTTTTTTTTGGCTTCAGTGTTGTTTATGGATGCGAGTTTCTTTTTCTTTTTAATTTACAGTTTTTAAATTTTCATGATTTTATTTGTGTAGAATAGTCTCTTAGGATAATTTATTTATTTGAATAAAAAATATTCCTCCAATGTTTTTTTTGTTGTAAAGCCATAACTTCCATAATTATTTATCAAATTACTTGATTTTGAATCACCAATATGAAGTTTATATTACCGCTATTGACGAAAAAGTGAGACATCATTGTGTCTATTAAAAAGATGCGTTTTGTAAAAGTTCAAACGAATCATGATCGCCGTTGGTTACGTTTTCTTTATTATAGCTCTCATTGATTTTAAAGGCATCGCTTATGTCTTATTTTATATTTCATTTATTCTTTAGTAATAATAATATGTCTATTTTCTTCATAAAAGATCGTCCACAGTAGATATATGAGTATTACAGTTTTTACAGCTGACAGTTTTACATTAGTTTACTTCGTTAGTTGTCCTCCACAGTGCCGTTTTCAAGGAGCTTTCTTCCACGTACTACAAAGCTGTGGAATGAGCTTCCTTGTGCGGTGTTTCCGGGACGTTACGACATTGGTACCTTCAAAAAAAGCGCGTACACCTTCCTTAAAGGCCGGCAACGCTCTTATGATTCCTCTGGTGTTGCAAGAGAATGTGGTCGGCGGTGATCACTTAACACCAGGTGACCCGTACGCTCGTTTGTCCTCCTATTCCATAACAAAAGAATATTAGGTACATAAGTTGTTGTGTACGAAGCTATATAAGTAACTATAGGCTTTTAACTGTCCCACGGGAACCTTTTTATTTTTCGGGATGAAAAGTATTTAAGATGTTGACCGGGGTATAAGGTATATATAAGGTAACACTATGCCAAATTTCAATTAAATCGGTCAAGTAGTTTCAGTGATTAGCTCGTACAAACAGACAAACAGACAGAGAAACAAAAAATTCCAAATAAATCGGGACTTGTTCTATTTCTCTTCTACATTCCCCTGACTCGGTTTTGATCATTTTTCTTTCTTCGGTTTTGATCATTCTTCTTTCATTTTGTACAGAAATTTTATCTCTACAGATTTATTATAAGTATAGATAAAGTATATTGTATATTATTAAATATATTACTAAATTCAAGGCCTCTTTAAATTGTATAATATTATATTAAATAGGTTTAGTTGTAATATGATCTAAAAAATGGGCGGCGAGTTTCTTATCAGTTCTTCTCCCCATGTCAAAGCCCCTTTCCGAACTGATGTAGCTTCATGAGTCATGACGTCTACCAAGTATTGTTGCAATGTGTTATTTTATTGTCACTCCTTATGGAAAGTAAATAGTATTCTAATCTGTTCTTTTTTATTCTATGTGCCTTTCTAGGCTCATGTATTAATGGACAGTGGATCACGGTTCTTTGTCTCCATGATGCGGTGGGAACCCTAACATTTCGGAACCTATAAAGATTGAGTGGGGTATCTACCAGGTTGATAATCTGAGTCCTTTGTGGTTTTGTCAGGCTTTGAACCCCTTATGTGTTCCACTAAGGAATTCTAAGTTATTCTAATTCTGAGTTACAGTTTCGTAGGCGAGGAAGAATATTTTTTACCTCTTACACATGGAAGACTTCAAGTTAAGTGCATTAAATAAACAGCAACTTGAATTTCATAGATTGTATGCATCAATACAAATACAAAGTAGCAGTATGGAACATACTAGAAACATAAACAGTAAACACATTGAAGATTTATAACGAAATACTTTGAGACGTCAATTATTGTAGGTAAAATCACATTACGTACAAACGACATATTATTATGTTCTTATCTTTGTATTCATTAAGCGGTTCGTGTAGACGCCTGCAGCTTTTTATTAGAAAAGTTGTATAGCTATATATTTCTGTTTACTTTTTTAAGGGTTTTGTGTCTTGTTCTTTCTTGTTCAATGAAGGTAATGAAACGAAGTGCATTAAATTTACTTTATCTACACCCATGCTTCCTATTTTTGAGATTCTAAAACAGTTAGCTTATTGCCAACATTAAAACACCCAATGTCCTAATAAACATTATACAAAATTTCAACATTATATATAACTAGCTGACCCGGCAAACGTTGTTTTGCCATATAAAGTATAATTCACGCGATAGTTTTATAAGTAATAAAATATTGCCTATATTATAGCCTGTACATCATTTTGTTCTATTGTCAATAGTTTTTGCAGCGCACGCAAAAATAGGTTTTCGATTTTACACCTTGTGTCACAAAATAGCAATTTTATTACAGATCCCTAATTTTGAAAAAAAAAACATAGCCTATAGCCGTCCTCGATAAATGGACTACCCAACACTGAAAGAATCATTCAAATCGGACCAGTAGTACCAGAGATTAGCGCGTTCAAACAAATAAACAAATAGTATAGTTTAATGTGATACGATTATCACACGAGGACAAGCCCCGTGATAAACCCACATTCGTGTTTTAATACTAATAATAATATTACACAAAAGTTGCTTGAATAACTATTAAGCCTACCTAATGTTAAACAAGTATCAATCGATATACCTACAGCTTAAAAACGAGAAATTAGATAAACCTAGTTGATAACGCGTCTATCCCGTTTATCGTCATAACTATTTAAATATTTGTTCAAATACTATAGTATAGAGAGAGATTATCTACTTTACATATCTGTTATGTAAGTATCATTCTGATATGTAAGCTATATTATTGTAAAGTTTCAATAAAATCGATTTAAATTTCGTGTGTAAGAGCAAAAAATATACATCCAGACGTCCATATATCCTACAAACTTTCGTATTTATTTATAATATTAGCAGATACTTTTTCGGAAACCCAGAAGGTAGGGCTGAGATTTTCACAGGTCCACACATCCAGACAACCACACATTCATCCGACTTTCGTATTTATAATATGAGTAGATATTTCTTTGGAAAGCCAGAAGGTAGGGCTGATATTTTCACAGGGTTATAATATTAAGTTTAGTATATATAATGTCTGACCTAAATGACCTGTTGTTCTCACTTTTTGCCTCAGGCGGAAACGATGCGTCACACACAATTGATTTAATATGAACGATGCTATGCTGGGCTATATTTTTATAACATTTTACTTTCTCGAAGGAAACCCGTCGCTTTTATGGGATTTTTAAATTTTATAATACTTACACATTGCTTTATCGACAATATAAAGTATCAACTTGACAAATTATACTAAATTAGGTGCATAAGTTGTTGTGTACTATACAAGAAACTATAGTACTTTATTTTTGCCACTCGTTGTTTTCCAGGATGAAAGGTATCCAAGATGTTGACCGGCAAATGCCAAAATCAAAATGCCAAATTTTATTAAATTATGTGCAAAAGTTGTTGTGTACTACTTACCTAAGTAAGTAGAGGTTTTTAACTGTCCCAAGGGAACTCTTTAATATTTCGGGATGAAAAGTATCTAAGATGTTGACCGGCAATATAAGGTATCAACATACCAAATTTTATTAAATTATGTACATACGTTGTTGTGTACTACGCTATTTAAGTAAGTAGAGGTTTTGAATTGTTCCACGTGGACTTTAATTTTCCTAGATGAAATTATATAACCATCATGAAAAATTCCAATTAAATCGGTCCAATAGTTTCAGAATTTAGCCCGTACAAACAGACAGAAAATAGAAATTCCAAAAAAATCGGGACTTGTTCTATTTCTCTTCTTACATCCCCCTGACTCGGTTTTGATAATTTTTTTCATTGTACAGAAATTTGGTCTCTACAGATTTATTATAAGTATATTTATATAGATAAATAAAAAATATGTACAGACACAGCCTAAAAATATATTATAGTTAGTAATTTCATTACATTATTTTGTCGCCGACACAAGTCGTATGAGTAGTATAGGCGGAACAAATACCCGACAAATAAAAAAAAAATCGGTATTTAACTTAAACTGTCTTAATTTTTGTCCGCATTTTAGTAAAAAGGTACTTTTTATTTTTTTTTTGCTACACCAGTATTGGTGACATCATTTGACAAGCCTTAATCCTTAATACAATACTTGTTCTGTTGTCCATTCACATGCGTCTCGGCTGAGAACTGAGTACAAACTGATTTAAATCGCGCGGAATTTTTACCGCAGTGCGTGCTAGTGGAAACTTACTACGCGTATGCGCAGCCCTAAGATTCAATTCCTGGACGATGTGCTTAAAATAACGCGTAAGATTAGAAAAATGTATTTGAAATTCGTTAAAATGGAGTGAAAATTTGATTTTTTTTTTAATTTAACATATTTATTTAATCAAGAAAAATACCATTATTATCTATACATTGTTGCCATCTAATAGGAAGGCCATTTACGCCTTTGATATAGAACTGAGGTGATCTAGATTCGACAAACTGTGTGAAAGCATTTTGAACTGCCTCCTAAATTTTTTTTTTTGGGTTTCTGTGTCGTGGCAATCTGTTATTTCAAACAATAAGCCACTGTTTTGGCTGCAGATATCTGCTGAAAGAGTCATCGTCGAGAGCCCGAAAATGATGTAAAATTACTTTGCATCAAACTATCCATTTATTTATTTATTATTGATATCTTTTACTAAGATTTGTGATATCATGTCTCTTAAGCCTGGTGAACTGGAGGCCACCCTTTCCGCTCAAAGACTTGGCTAGCTCGTTGACATGTGTTGTTAGTTTGTTCTGGTATTTCAGGCTAGTTTGGGTTATTTCTTGCCGGACAGTTTTAATGCCGAGGTCTAGGTACATGTATTTGTTACTAATACACTGTGGGATACTGAACATGTTTCTTAATGTTTTGTTCTGAAATCTTTCTAGTATTTCGATATTACTATTACTGGCAGTCCCCCACAGCTGTATACTGTATGTCCATATTGGTTTTAGTATTGTTTTATAAATAAGCAATTTATTGTTGTAATTTAATTGTGAGTGCGGTCCAATTAGCCAATTAAGATTGCGTAGTTTTCCGTCAAGCTGTTTTCTTTTAGTCCAAATGTGCTTTTGCCATGTCAGCCTCCTGTCTAAGTGCATTGACAAATACTTTGCGCTGTCTTCTTGTGGTATCATATTATTATTCAATTTAACAGGGGGGCAAGTCTCTCTCCTGAGGGTGAATGTTATGTGAGCTGATTTAGTTTCATTTACTTTTATTCTCCATTTTTTAAACCACCTCTCTATATCGTGTAGGTGGGCTTGCAGATTATGTGAAGCAGTTTCTGGATTGGTATGGGTTGACAGCAACGCCGTATCATCAGCATACGTCGCAGTTGAAGTGTATTTATTTGTTGGTATATCTGCTGTGAAGAGGAGGTACAGGATTGGACCGAGAATGCTACCCTGAGGAACACCAGATTTTATTTCATGGAGGTCTGAGCAGTCCTCATTAATCTTGACCTGAAAACTCCTTTTATTTAGGTATGATTTAAGTATCTGATAAAAGCAGTGTGGAAGCATCTTTTTGAGTTTATACATAAGGCCAGCATGCCACACCTTGTCAAATGCCTGGCTGATATCAAGAAAAACTGTTGAGCACTATAGCTTGTTTTCTAGACTTCGACTTAGACTTATAATATCTACTAAACGGTGGACTTGCTCGATGGTACTATGTCTTTCACGGAATCCGAATTGGTGGTTGGATAGTATTGTGTTTAGGTGTTCCTTCATTCGGTTGAGGAGAATCCGTTCGAAAAGTTTTCCAATTACTGGCAGCAAACTGGCTTTGTGATGATTACTTGTGCGATTTTCCACTGTCCTGGAAAACGTTCTAATTTCAGACAGGCATTGAAGATGTGCACAAGTTTCATGATTCCTTTATGTGGGAGTCTTTTCAGAAGAGTTGCGTCGATAAGGTCATATCCAAGTGCTTTGCCTTCTTGTAATTGTTTTATCTCGCTATAAACTTCTTTGGGACTGGTAGGTTTTAGCGGTAAACATATTTGATTTGGTGTTTCCAGGTACCCTTTAATTTCGTTGCTATGATCACTGCAACATTCAGGTAGCGGTTGGAAGACAGTACTGAGATGTTCTGCAAAAGTTATTGCCTTTTCTAGGTCAGATCTTGCCCACCCACCTTTGTTGTTGTTAATAGGTGCAACATGAGATTTTGGGCGCTTTAAATTTTTAATGACTTTCCAAAGCGAGTAGATAGATTCTATCGTTGGATCAAGTTTTGAGAGCATGTTTTGGATGTTGTCGTTCTCCATCTTGCTTATAAGATTTTTAAGCATCTCTGAAAATTTATTAAAAGCTGTTTTGTCACACGGGTATCTAGTAATTTGCCAAGTCTTTCTAAGTTTGCGCCTTAGTTGTATTTTCTCCTTTATCTCTTTTGGGTATGAGTTATGTTTAGAAGGTTTACCTCTACTTTTTCGTTTTGGTGTAGCGATGTTGGCAGCACGATGTACGGACATACAAAATTTCTCAACCTCATTTTCTAAGTCATCCAGCGTTCTGATTTTTTTTAATGTTCGTTTCTGCTGTTTTGCTTTTTTGTACATTTCCCAGTCTGTAGTTCTGGTATATAAGTTTGGAGATGGTTCGAAAAGTGTTATTGTCTTGTTAATGTTTAGTATGACTGGTGTGTGGTCTGAAGTAAGGTCAATGCATGATTCTAATGTCAAATAATTACCGTCTACATTTTTAGTTATAAAAAAGTCAAGCAGATCTGGAATCTTGGCTCTGTCGCTGGGCCAGTATGTGGCTTCTCCCGCAGAAAAACTATCTAAATTAAGCTGTTTCACTGCCTTTTGTAATTGCCTACCTCTTGTGTTTGTTAATCTGGACCCCCAGTGAAGATTTTTCGAGTTCCAGTCGCCAGCACTAATGAACCTTTTTCCAAGCCGCGAAAAGTATTCGCAGAAATCTTGGGCTGATATTGTGTGTTTGGGAGGACAATAGACAGCAGATAAAAATGTTTCGTACTTGTCGGTTACTATTGCAATAGAGGTTGCTTGAATTTTTTCAGTGCGGTATTCCTCAATAGGATAGTGCTTAATGTTACTCTTTATTATCACCGCAGTCCCACCATGACTATTTCCAGAGGGATGATTTGTTGTGTAGATAACATAGTTTTTAACATTAACATGTGATTTCGATGTAAATCGCGTTTCAGATATTAATGCTACGTCTATCAATTCTGTATTAAGAAACATTTCAAGTTCTTGACGACGTTCCGTCAAGCCGTTGGCGTTCCAAGTGACAACTCGGAGTTCGTTAATCATTTTTGGACCAGGCTGCTGACTAAGTTGACCATACGGTCCAACATTTTATCCAACATTTTTTCCATTGTTGTCAGCATTATGTGCTGCAGTTTTTCGAGCATTGTATCCATAATGTTTGTGATGTCATTAAAGTCGCTTTCTCTCTCTAATGGTAGTGATCGGGCCCTTATCGCCTCATCGTATGTTTTCTTTGATCCTAGTTCTAGAGGTGCGGTAGTGCCTCGGATTTTGGTCGTAGGGATTCTGACTTCTATTTGTTCTTTAGGCTTAGGAGAAGTTTTGAGAATTATTTCTTTGTATTGCTTATAAACTTTGCACCCCTTATAGCTGGCTGGGTGTTTCTTATCACAATTTGCGCATGTGGCTTCTGTATCAGGTTTTTTAACGCATTGAGCAGTCGGGTGATCCTTGCTACATTTGACACAGCGAAAAGGTCTATGACACTGATTTTTTGAATGCCCGAATCTTTGGCATCTTTTGCATTGAAGGATTTCCTTCTTTTTGTAGGGGGCTTCGAAAGAGATTTTCATGTGGTTTAAGTTTCTTACTTTAAAAATGTCTTTGTTATTTGGCCTTGGTTCCAGATCCACATAGAATATTGGCATTGGCTCTTTTGTTGCTCGGTGTCTGACATTTACAATTTGTCTTGCTGGATGTCCAATGTGTTCAAGCTCTTTTGATATTTCTGTAATGTCTTCCGATGCGTGCAGTCCTCGTAATACCACTCTGTAAGCTCTTTCACATTTTAGTTTATATGTGTAGTGTGATATATTGTTAGCAATAAAATTTTCTCTGATGGCCTTGTATGTTTGAATATCTTTAGGCATAATTTTGGTAATATGTCCACTTCTTAGAGTTGTCATGGTGAATAGATTGGTTTCACATATTTCTGTCAGTTTTTCCTTGAGGGATGTTATATTGAGGACTCCATTCTCAAATATCCGTTCTGGCTTGGGTATATATTTTTTACTATCTGTCTGTTTCTCTTTAGTTAATTCTTCATTGAGTATTTCAAAGCTGTTATGTGTGGATATTTGGTAATTTGAGGTGTTCTTTATCTTTTTGTTTGCTTCATTCTGAATCGGGCTTGTTTCCTTCCGTTTCTTTCTCCAAGCAGGGATTTTGTCTTTTTGCCATTCCTCTAAGTTTTTATTGTCTGGTTTTCTAAGATCAGTTTGATTTTCAACAAGCTTTTGAATGTCTTTAGGCAGGGCCCCTAAAGAATTACTCCTCGTTCGTTCGAACATGCTTTTATGAAATGTTTGTTGGATCATGTTTGGTTGTTGTTGATTGTTTGTTTTATTGTTTTTGTTTTGTGATTTTTCCATTTTGTTCCCACGAGTATGGGACGATATAAACGGTCACAAGAAGGGTGACGCCCATCCCTTCGAGAAGGCTGATACGCACGGAGTTTGCCAGGTCCACCGCGGTTGGCGCTCGGGACTAGTTACCTACTAGCCATTCATCCTATCAGCGCGTTTCTCACCTTAGGATTAGGGTGATGTTTATAGAGTTCAACCACTCGTGACCCGGGCGATGAAACCAAGGCCCCCGGACGCTGTTGCGCTTGCGGGTCGGGTTGGTCATTTCCTACCAACCACTGGTCAGACTGGTTAGGTCCTCTATTTTAGGTTTTTTGCCGCCGCCTAAGACTCGGCGTTGTGATTCCTTTAGCACCACCCGGAAGGCACGTGTGGGGCTGTTAGAGGTATTTCCCACGGACGCGAATCACCCGACCGACCTAAATAATAAGAAATTTCTTTGTCCAAATCACGAAAAAATGGTAGTCCGTTGGAGGGAGGTTTGGCGAATACGGAGGGTGACGAATGGTTTCTAATTGCAGTTCCTGTAGAGTTAAAACGGATTCTCGTGCTGTATGAGGTCTCGCGATTTCATGGAGCAATAATTGTGAAGATCGATTCATGAGTCGGGGCTGTTTCGCTGCTAGATTTGCTATCGTTGTACGGAGTTCGGCACAGTTGCAAAAAGTTGAATTTTATCTATAACAGGTTGACCAGGCACTCGTTCACGATATGACGCATGGACCACCCCATCGTTCCCTTCGCACACAATTGAAGGAAAAAGACGCTCAGGTACACGATACTGTCGCAAGTACCAGTGGAGGTTCCTTTGCACCGGATGCCGACTAGATTATCGGTACCACAACGACGCCTATTTCTGATGCTAAGCAGTAATGTGTAAGCATTACTGTGTTTCAGTCTGAAGGGCACCGTAGCTAGTGAAATTACTTGGCAATGACGAGCGCATAAGTAGTGCCGCTCAGAATTTTTGTGTTTTTCAATGATCTTGAGCGGCACTGACTTGTAATAGGCAGGGCGTATCAATTACCATCAGCTGTACGTCCTGCTCGTCTCATCCCTTATTTTCATTTAATAAAAGTAATAATATGTGCATATTCTCTAATTGTATCTAAGGCCTTCAGTATTGTCTTTTTTCTATGGAATCGGAGGACAAACGAGGTGACCCGCACCTGGTGTTAAGTGATCACCACCGTCCACAATCTCTTGCAACACCAGAGGAATCACAGGAGCGTTGCCGGCCCTTAAGGAAGGTGTACGCGCTTTTTTCTCCTCCTTGACAAATGCACTGTGGAGGACCGCCGCACATCCAGATGGTGGCGATGATATCCTAACTTGTGGCGTGTCGTGCGTAGGTGGAATTAGGTGGCAGTAATCAGGTTAAACAGCTCTTCGGTTCAGGTTCAACACTCCCCGTGATAAATGCGGTAGAAGACACACAATGAAGCGGCATCTCTAGGTAACGCCAAGTGATCAACCCGTTCACACAGCACTGGGTCCCCGACAATTCGAGCCGCTCTACGTTGCACGGGGTCAAATGGATCGAGCTGATACTGGGGTGCGCCAGACCAGAGATGACAGCAATACTCCATGTGTGGCCGGACCTGCGCTTTGTAGAACGCTAGAATGTCGTTTGCAAGAATTTTCCAGAAAAAATTTGAAGACATAAACACAAATTGAAGACATAACTGGATTCATTGAGCACTTTCTAGATAGAGACTTATATTTGCGTTGTAGTTTAATACATAAAGAGATACGATCTGGAATGTTAGTGTCATGTCCAGCTATTCTTATCATAAACTCATTCTGTTAACATTACAATACGAGTTCAATACAATATGCGTTTTGCTATTATTGGATTACAAATATATATACTATGAATGAATGTCACTTCGGACAAAACGGACTTTTTTCTGTGTTAACTCTTGAATTCCCAGTGTCACTTGAAGGTTAACGAAGATTAATATTTTATTTTCAATTTTAACACCATTATAGCAAAGCCAATTAGTAGTATTGATTTATTTATTTTTCTGGCAACACTGACAAAACGTCATTTGCGAAATTCGTTCATTTGTTTCATTGGAGCAGTGTGAGTTTGTGTGATTTCTTTCGATATAATCTAGATCTTGTTTTTATATTGACTAGCTTATAACTATTTCTGTCCAGTGTCATATGTAGGTGACCCCCCACTGTAATAAAAAATGAGGACTTATATATTTTTTGTATTATCCATACGCTAAGAGGAAAGCTTTTTTTACTCACTTGGACATGGGAATTGAAGAGTCAAAAGAGGAAATGTATTTGTGATGTGAATTATGAACAATGGAGATACCAGAATAAAAAAACTAATTAGAATTTTCGAGAATTTACGACATGTCGCTTCCTTAGAAATTTAATCATGAAGGGGGCCGGGCATTCTGGCCTAGGAACCAATAACAACATGCTTTAAATCAATGAAAAGGTTTTTTATGTACTTTAACTTTTGTTATTGTGGGAGGTCCCAAATCGCTGTGTGAAAAAAGTTATGGCAAAGTAAAGTCAGACTTCATTCACAAAAAATAAGTGTATATGACGATATTTAAAGTACTTAAAAATCGTTCTAATGATAATATATTGTATGTAATAACGTGTATTGATTCCTCCCGTACTCTTTTAAATATTGTATTGCCTCAGTCCATTATAGGTTATAATCAACCCCGGCAAGAATTAAATTTATTAAAATCGAAAGAGCACAACGAGCTCTGATTAAAGTACTGTATTTAAAATCGTACAGACTTTCTTCAGAAAACCGTATGAATAAAGTAAACTTTTAAATGTTAAGAAATTATACAAATATAGTAATATTAACAAAATTATATAAAAATATATCATAGGATATTAATTATAATTACTAAACTATTCTTTCGCCAAAAGCAATACTTAAATAAATCTACACGGCATTCAAATATAGCCAATAGTTATGTAATTATGACTGTCAATACTCGTATAGCTGGATAGTGATTTAAAACTAGAAGATATTTAGTATTTATCAAAACATTTTTCTCACTACATTGTATTTCTAGCCAAAAGAATCACAGATGCGCTACCATCTATAAAAAAGCTTTAAGAAACCACATACGAACCAAAAATAAAAGTACAAACTTTCGTTAGATACTTACGTATTGACATAGACTAATAAACAACATACATAACCCTCCTTTGTGTTGCGCAGTCGGGAAAAGTATGTGACTATATAACTAACCTTTACGAATGAAATATAAATTTTACGATAGCATGTGTGAGGGAAATTGGAACGAGGTTTGTTTAAATAAAAGTTTTATAGTTGCGCGAAAACGCCCCACACTTCCTATGCATAAATACATTTGACCTTAGTGTATTCTCAGCGATTACGTTATTTCTGTGTAGTTAATTGTTTACTAAACTCGGTTTCGTTGCTTATCTCTCAGAGCATAGCCATTCGTCAGTTATATTGGCGTGCCGTATTCGAGATGAAACCGGTCAAGGTTCAGCTGGACATGCTCATGGGGATTCCATATTAATAATGATTTAATTATAGCAGTGTTTAGAACAAATATTAATATACAGCTTTTTGTTATGTCTATTTGTGAAAAATATACAAAGAAATAAAGTTTCAAAAATTAAATTGTTTTGTAATCAGAGGTAGCTCTGATGTCAATCTATTTTTAAAAATATTTCTGATTGAAGTATTGGAGGCTGTGAGAAATAACGAAATGGTTGGGGAGATCAAAATATAAATTATATGAGTATCTACGAACCTGCCAAGGTGCAAAAAAAACAGAATAGCTTATTTTTTTTAAAGTAAATTAGACATAAAATATTATTTATATTTAATTATTTATTAAACGGATAATACATTATTTATATTATCCGTTTCTAACAGGTAAACTGAAGATATTTTTCCGGTTTCAGAATAAACAGAAATCTATTCAAAACAATTTCATGAATGGTAGTTACTTAAATACCTATTCGTTTGGTAATTTTTACTATATTTCAAATGGTCATTAATCTATATATATATATGAAATAAAATAAAATAAAAAATATATATGAAAGAGAATGTATGTTTGTATGTTCCCTAATAACTCCTCAACTATTGGACCGATCTCAATGAAATCTTTTGTAATAGATTCGTTGAAGCTCAAGGAAGGTATACATATATAATTTATATTATGGCAAATCAACGTTTGCCAGGTCAGCTAGTACGTTATAAAACAGAAATGTATTTGACTAAAATAGTAAAACACATACAAGGGATATACGGGAAGAAAGCTTTCGTAACTGCCTTTGTTAGTAACGCGAATAATAAAAATAAAAAAAAGCCTCGAAGGTTTGCAATTGAATACAGAGAGCAGGACTCTCTTGGAAAATCAAATTTGTAGGGGTTCGTAGGTTAACTAACGGTTTTGCGTAACTTTAAAATTTTCAAAACACTTTACTTTGAATTTGTAGCGATTATTTCATGCGATCGAACCATTTTTTAAAACAGGAGGACCACAGATCTGAAGGCATGTTTTTTACTACACTGCCTGTTCGGAATTGGTAAAAGTGATACTTCTAATCAAATCTTTAATTTAGGAGAAAATACAGAAACCACAGGGTGCTAGATCAGGGCTATGTGCAGGATGGGTGACGAGTTGTTTATCGGAAGCTAAAAATTACTTAGTTTTGTTGGCCTTGTGTGAAGAAGCTTTATCATGATGTAGGAGAACGCGGCTTTTTGGTCGTCTTTCGCGAACTTTTTTTAATAACCTAGCTAAAGAAATGGTAGAATTCCACTCGGCATTAACAGTATTTTGATCTTCAAGCGGAATTGTGCAGATGGGATCCGTATCTAAGAAAAAAAATGCTATCATTTTTTTACCAACGTTTCTCGCCTGCCTCACTTTTGTTGGCCTGTTCTCATTTTCAAACGTTCTCAATTCACAAGATTACTGTTTTATTTTTGGCTTCAAAACAATAAATCCTCGTTTCATATCCTGTTACAATGTCATAAACAGCATTAGAATTTCCGAGGTCGTACTTGATTAGCATCTGTAAGCACCATCCACGCTAGCACGCTTCTGCTACGCTATCAGTTCATGAAGGATCCAACGACAATGAATTCTTCGTGTAAAATTTTCTGAATTTTGCTCATACCAACCCCTAATATTCCTCGAATTGTCTCATAGGTAATCCGCGAATTTTCTTCAATTAGCTGCTTGACAGTTGCCACATTATTTTCGTTGACGGCAGTTGATGGCTGCCCTTCCCGGAATTCGTCATCTAAAGAAACCTGACCTCTCTCAAATTCAGCAAACCATCGCCTCAAGGTGCTCAAGCAAGGTGCTTCTCTTCCAAAAGCATTTTGAAGACGAGCGGCACAGTCTTGCGGAGAGAGAGAACTTTTAAAATCATAAAAAATCATCGCTCTAAAATCTTTTCGACTTAATTCCATTTTCGTTGAGTACGCAGAACTTTGATGTGAAATGATTTCCCGCCAATTGTTTTTTTTTTCTAGTAAGAAGGTTGCAACGTTTCAAAAAATAAAACATTCGAAATTCAAAAAGTGCCGATTAGCCAGAAGTGCAAAACTTTAAGTGTGCCCCATGTATGGAAGAGGTGTACCTGTGTAGGGACAAATGTACCTGATGGTATGTGATTATGGCCCATATTCTGTTGTAAATCCAGAGGAATCGCGAAAGCGTTGCCGACCTTATAAAGCGTCAAATATGGATAATATGAATTCTAATGTCGACTGTGGATCATGGAACTTCGGTAATGTTGGGCGAGGATCGAACTGGGGCCTGCGTGGTGGGAGACACCGGTTCAACCTATCCTATTCTATGAAATATTGACACTTTAATCCATTTTGGAAACCTTGTTTACATGGTTAATTTATTGTGTTTCGTTCAAAGTTTTATTTAAGTATTAAATAGCAAAACAATAGTTTTAGTAAACTTTAAATTTGCATGAAACTGTCAACCTAGAAACAAACCACAGATGGTGAGTAATTCTTAAGCTTCTTGAAATATTTGGAGGTCACAAGTTCAAGTTTGTATAAAATGAAAATTTATAGAAAAATACTATTATATTGGGTTTTATTTCAATGGGAAGAAAACATACGTGTTAATTTCTCTAAGGCCAGACGTTTATTGCTTTTAAATAAATAGACTATTTAAACTTTTATTGTGAGCGTAAATATATCGTGAGCTTATTATATAATACACATCTGTATTGTTATTTGGTTGAGTTACCGTGTTTGTTAATGGCATGTGAAGTCTGAAAATAAAGATAGGTGTGAGGGAATCAATGGTTGGTGCGTCATGATGCTTGCATAATACCTAGTTTATTCACAGGGCATGCGGATTATTTTAATCTGTTTTGAGGACATTTTATGCAAGTCAAAATGACCTGAGTGAACAGGTAAATGTTTTTATTTGTAAGTTTTGTGGCGTTTTGTCTAAAGCTGGAATTCGGTGGCTGGGATCAAGGTTAAGGGTAATTGACTTAGATACAAGATATAGTCCTGAAGATACCTCTTCAGGACACTCTGCGTGATAAATAGAAGGTCTTCGCAACGTTTACCAATAGAGCCATTACAGAAGAGACAGAGTACTGAATCTCGGATCTGCCTAGTTCGCGGCTAGATAGTTCGAGCTGATACTGGGATACCAGACCAAAGGTATAGAGCAATACTCCGAAATATGCGGCGTTGTGTCCCCAAATTTCTTCGCGTCAAACCAATTTGGGTTTACGTTCTCGACCATGGGGTTGACAATCGTTCAAAATTTCAAGACCCAGTATACAGATAAATAGGTGAAGAATTAATGGGAGAGCGGTTATAACAAATAGAACTTCACTTTATTAAAAATCCTTAGGAATTATACTATTTACTCGGTATATTTTTATTAATAGGCACTAAGTTATAGCAATATGTTTTCTGTTTGAAACTCAATCCCGAACCTAAGTTATTGTTCACAGCCATCTTGTCAAGCCTGTTGTTAAGTTAGAGGGCTAGTTCGTTCAATGAAAGCCAGCAATTAACAAAATGTCAGACAAGCAAAAAGTCAAGTTGCTGCACGCAATATTAAACAAGATGGCTGAACATTATTAAGCCATTCATCTATAGCTTATAATCCTGATTTTTTAAATTAAGGTTATGTTTTATTAATTCTTTAAGTTCAGGAGCGACACAGAAGAACATATAATTTTATTTGTTGTTTGAGATAATTTCACACTTTAGTTTGGTGACTACTAGCGCTTTAGACGAAAAAAGTGAACAAAATTTGAACACTCGGTAGCTTGCATAGATCAACATCTCCAAGGCATCTTACGATAAGCGAACTTTGAAAGATGTTAGTTCACTCATCGACCAGGGTATCCAATTGAATGCGGCACTCAATGAACGGGCTAGACCTCTATTGAATGGCTGATTCAACCAGATGATTAGACAGATATAAACGTAGTTTTTTTTTCAAAGAGCGAAACTGTACCGCATTTTATGTAATCCAACAATTATATTTGACCCTTTCAAGCGGATATTCAATTCAGGATTTAAAAAAAACAGCGTGGCTATGTAATGAGTAATAACGGAAAGGTAATAAGTGTACCTACATTTCTAATAGGATGGCAACACTGTTATTCGTCGGGTATTGTGGGAGAATGTGGGAGGCGGTGATCATTTAGAATCAGGTGACACTCTTCATTAAAAAAGTAATAGGGTTTTTATAATGTTGCATATTAGAGTCATAAATACAGTTGATATATATCAATACACACACACATCTATACAAATCGGAGCCTGTTTTAATTTAATATTTAAAATGGATTACAGAGACAAAATGATTATAAAAATATTTGTATCATTCTTATTTTTTTCTTAAATATATATGACAGCAAGGGGCGAGACGTGCCCTTCAGACCGAAACATAAATACAAATTTAAATAGAACACAATGGATTAAAACGCGTGTAATTGTAAATGTGTTTTTACATTACATTATTAGACCCGACGTTTCAAGACCTTTCCAGTTATCGTAATCAGGGGGACTGCAGATCTGTAAAATGTAACGTTTACGTAAAAGTCTAATGTTAAATAAAACACAGTTACAATTACACGCGTTTTAATCCTTTAAAAGTGTTATATTTAAATGTGTAACACGTGTTCATCAAAGAAAATACTATACTTACACATTACTGCTTCACGGCAGCAATAGGTGCCGTTGCGGTACTCATAATCTAGCCTGCATCCTCTCACCCTCTCACCTCCCTCCGGAAAAGGACCCTCGCACCGGTAAATGCGTGATGCGTAAATACCTCTTATGACAACCTGGGACTTCCCTATTCTTTTTATGCCCTGGGCAAGTACAAGGTAAAGTTAGAAAATCTCATATGAGGAAACAACACATGGGATACTTAGTACCACCATGGATCTTGATTTCATCCACTGAAACTTACAATCTCTACATGACATTGGTGTACATTAGTGTTATATTTTGGTCGTCTTCTCGATACTTTTAATGATATAAAGAACCCAATTATCAACGCAGATGTTATCTTACAATTTCGCAGGAAATGTTTACAAATCAACAGCGCTTCTCGTATATAAACAGTTCTCTCAGAAATAATGGTCAGACAGATAACGCGCTTCTTGCAATCAACAAGCGGCATACAGTATACACATTCGAATAGATAATCCATCGGAATGATTTGCAAATTTGTGCTTTTATTGTTGGTGGTTGCGGTGACAATGGCTTCTCCTACTCCTATCAAGAAGAGACAGCTGGAATGTATGTACCACAAAATTTTATTAATTTGCGAGCGAACTTATTATTTAACCAGTCTTTTTATTTACACGCGGTCGAAACAACCCAACAATTTTTTTTCGAAGTATATTGTTCAGCTTATAAATACTTACCAGTTACAGGCCAGGGTCGTTCGTCACGTGATTATATTGAACAGTAATAACACGACTGAACGATACGATACTTACAATAATATGTATTGTTAATAACAAGCACTTATTTGTTTTTAAGATTGGCTAAATTATTTTAGGGCTATTCTAAAGTTTTATAATACTATTCCTATATTTTTTTATTAAAGTAAATAAGTGTACAGAAATAATATTTTTTGTACGTACATACACATATTAACTAAACATACAATTTTAGCACCTCAGTCATTATTATATCTTGACTTGCTTCGCGATGTTATTAACCGAATATCTGACTATATACAATATATTACTTACTATCTTTAAGTTGTCAAAAAGAGTTAGAATGTAGAATATGCGTTTATGTAGAATTTGGATCCACAGGGTATAAGGTATGTTAAGAATCATTATGGTTATATATGTTTTCTTCATTTTAGAATATTAATTTATAAATTAATTTTCAAACTATAACACTAAAGTAACAGTTTCAGTAGTTAAAAGTAATATTGTGGTATCGTAGTTATTTATTGAAATGGATATATACGGCGTATGTTGTGTACTTTCTAAGTCAACACTTAGAAGCGAAAAAAGACCAAGCTACGTCTCCAAATGAGACAACCAGACTCTCTAGAACAGTCTTTCTTCCTATCCGAAATCAATATTCGCAATATTCTATAAATGCGTCGTTAAATTATTATCAGGACGTATTATAAAACAGTCCTACGCCGCGTCTGTCTTTCTTTGTTTTGTTTTGGAAAAAGAGGACAAACGAGCGTACGGGTTACCTGGTGTGAAATGATCACCGCCATAATCTTGCAACACCAGAGGAATCACAGGAGCGTTACAGGCCTAAGGAAGGTGTACACGTTTTTTTGAAAGTACCCATGTCGCATCGTCTCGGAAACACCGCCTGTCTGTTCGCGATAAATTCAAAAATTACTGCATCAATTTAGAAGCTGCTTTCACCTAACGATGGCGGGTTCTCGAGGAAGATTTTAACATAATATTTTGTTAAGTTTTTGTATACATTAACGATATTTGCCGACTGGGCAACTTTCAACGAAAACGCTGTCTTAGCTTTTTGAGATATAATAAAATAATTTACGGTGAAATTGTGTATATTATAAAGGTCGACAGAAATGTCCGCATTCATCTATTGTTTCAATTTTAACAAACTAAATATTGATAACACATTTCTGATGAGTTTACACTACATTATTCCAGGATACTTACGTCATATAGTTTTTTTATTAACAGAACAGCTTATGTCGGGTCATCTAGTTGTGTTTACATTGCATACATAATACTAGGAGATAAACCGATTAGGTTATTCCAGAGTAATAGCGAGAAGTAATTTCAAATTTCTAAATGAGGCCCCCAAGCTGATAATAAATGAAAGTTTCAAATGCATTTAAACAAGATTAAATAGAAAACCTATTGTGCGAACAGCGACAGTTAGAGTAATCTGCGTAAATTATTGGTGAATGTTAACTGGACGCTGTGGTTAGTTCTCTATTTAATGAATAAATGTAAATTGCGTCCGGTTTTATGTTTAGTATTCAGTTATAAATAATAATAGTATTAAGACTTGGATTTTCTACAGCCTAGTTGTATGCCAGACGAGTTCCTGGTGTATCCATCACATAATTTCTGATATTAACATCTACATTCCTCCAAGAACAATAATTATTTTAGAAAGTTTATCTTGCACTTAGATAGATATAAGATAAAGCTCGCTGTACACTATGTTTGGTATATCTCATTTTTAGATCAGCCAATTTACAAATTCTCTTGATTAAATAAAATCAAAGCAAACTAGAAATTTTGGTGAAAAAAATATGTTCAAATTGAAACCCTAGTAACACCACATATAAATATCATTGATATTATGTTAGTAGTTGCAAGCTTTTACACAATTTGTTATATGTTACTTTTTTTTAATTTGCGCGCAGGCCTTAGCATCTGCCTTGTTTGCCTTAGCTCTGGCAGAATGCTTCATTCGTAGCGAAAAGGGTGACTCATGTGCGCCCGTTCAAGGAATGATTAAGCCACAAAGTATACTAAGATCCCAGTCATGCTCATTTTCATCAGTACTCATCATCTGAAGATTTTGTTTTGCCTGAATATTTTAAAATCTCTATTATCTCTTTCTCAATTTTTGTAATGTCCATCTTTAAAAAATATATATTCTATAAAAATGTCATAAGGCCTGTTGAATGAAAACCTAAGAAGATTTTATTAAACTTCAACATGGCTTTAAAACTAATTAAAATTTATTGTTGTTAATTAAATTTTCAGTATTTCAACGTTTCAAAATTTTACGTCAACCAGTATATATATACATATATGAATGGATTAAAAAGGAGCCTGGATTTTGAATCGGCTTGCGCTTCGAAAGAATAGTTATTTTATTGACATTTATCTTAGTTGAAATAATGACTACTAAATATATTTAATACTAAAAAGTATGTACTAAAGTTGACCACTGAAAAATTACACTCTCAACTACGTAAATCGTTACCTTCAATTCGGTTTGAATATGAATTTGAAAATTTATCGTCTAGTAAATAAAATCAAAGTTACCGACATAGTCCAAATGATTGCGATACTGAAGTGGCAGTGGGCAGGGTACATAGTTCGACAGACAGATGGCCGTTGGGGCAGTAAAGTCCTGGAATGGCGACCACGTACCGGAAGACGTAGTGTTGGTAGGCCCCCCACAAGATGGACCGACGATCTGGTCAAGATCGCCGGAATATCTTGGATTAGGGCAGCGCAGGACCGATCGTCGTGGAAATATTTGGGGGAGGCCTTTGTCCAGCAGTGGACGTCTTCCGGCTGATGATGATGATGATTAAAATCAGCTCTAAATAGTATGAACAAAACAAAAACTATTCAAAAATTTTAATTTATTTAGTACTTTAAATATTTTTAAGGAAAACAGATGTATACATCATTTGTTGTCTCCTCAATAAGCAAGGGTTAAAATATCGTTTCCGTGGCATATGCTTATATATAATCTATTTCAAATAAAAAACTCCGTCCTTGACAAAGTAACCCATTATCTTGTTGAGATAATTTTAATTAAAAACACGCTTACTCGCAGGGACACAGATAACAATAATTCGCATAGTATTTACAATCTTGTTAATTAGTTTGATACCTATAGTTATATAAACTAATAACTTTAACAGTTAATCATGTTTCATCAGAAAAATATTTATAATTTTTGTTTAAGAAACACAGATTGTTAATGATATTTAATTGTTAATTTTAGTAAATGACATGAGGTATTCAGTATGAACTTTTTCAGTTTTCAGCGTGGTAACGTTGGAAGAGCCATGTGTGAGACAGGGGGGGCTCTGTCTCCGGACTGAAGATTGTGAACCAATCAATCTGGTGAAATTGAACGTCGATCTTTGTCCTAAGCAAAGTCACCTGGGTGTTCAATGTTGTTACGTAAGTAATATAATTTTTCTTGTTAGGGTTTCGTACCGTAAACGGGACCCTTATAGCATTAATATGTTATTCATACGTCTGTCCTTCCGTCTATCCATCTGTCTGTCTGTAGTATCGAGTTGAAATTAAAACGATAAACTCAATTCTACAGTCTCTTGAAAAGGAAAATCAATTTCCTAACTTAATGTAAAAAGAAGATAAGTATGTAAAATGCTGCGAAAAACGTATATTTCAAGTTTTGCAAGTAATACCGTCTTATACTACAAGTATGAGTGAAAAAAATGAACACTAAGCATCAGTAATTAAATCAATAATAAAAAAATGTGTACGGAACTCTCGGTGGGCGATTAGTGGGTGTTTGAGGTAGAAATAGATGAAGCAGCTAATTAATTTTTATTATTTAACTTTGCTATCAAATAGCACGACCGAGTTTAGTTGCAAATTTAAAAAAAAAGGGTGAAAATGTTCCGGGTAGTGATCAATGCCTCTATCTTTTATAAATACTGGACTCAAGTAAAGAATTCTTATATGTTTACTTCTGCGTTGTACCATGAAAAATTTTTTTATTGGCATAGAACAATGATATTTTAATATCATTGGCATAGAATGAGTTGACACTTGAGTGATCGTAGACTTCGCAAAATACAATTTCTATAATTCAGTTATCCGATGTACAAAGTTATTTGAAAACAACTCTGTAGAAGAAGGCAAAGTACATACATAAGGTGAAGATGCTATTTGAGTTTGTGTCGTGTAGGTATGTAGTGCGGAATGCGGACTATGGAATTCGGACAAACAGCTTTTCGGCACACTACCCGTTACAAATAAGGCTCTGAATTAAAATATTTCTATATTTCTCTCACGCCTTAGGGGGACGGGCGTAAAATCAGTGTTTACGAGATAAGTGAATTTGCTAGCAACTCTCATTACCATAATGTTAACACCAGAACCAAACATAAATTTACTATGCCTACTACTCGGCTATGTCTTTTGTGGGGCGACTTGATTCTTTGGCATTGCGTAGGGATGTGTGTTTTCTCTGCATCTTCTACCGCATTTATCACGGGGAGTGCTCAGAGGCGCTGTTCGGATTGATTCCAGCTGCCGAGTTCCACCACCGGACCACCCGCATCACATTGACGTCTGGGATTCCATAACCTCGCGTTTTGCATGACATTGCATGGCTCGCACAGCCACTTGTGGAATCAAAAACCGGCTGCGGTTTTCCCGAACAGAAACGACTTAGGGACCTTCAAGAAAAAAGCATACTCCCGCCTTGACACCTGTTCTTGCGGATGTCCATGGGCGGTTGCCTCACCCCTCCCCATCCCGTGAGCCTCTTGCGCCTTTGCCCCCTCTTATATAAAAAAAAATTATATCATATCCTATTTTCAATAACAATATTTAAATTCGAATTGTTCCTTTAAAAACCCTCATAATTTAATACATGTTCTAGCGATTATTGTATTTAAATGTTAATATTTTATTTCAGACTTAAATACTATCGAAGAAGATGTTGAGTTCCGCCTTGAATCTCTGTATGATTAAGTTAGAGATTTATTTGTATTTATATA
This sequence comes from Leptidea sinapis, assembly GCF_905404315.1. Lineage (NCBI taxonomy): Eukaryota > Metazoa > Arthropoda > Insecta > Lepidoptera > Pieridae > Leptidea > Leptidea sinapis. Next base: position 23,199,643 of record NC_066312.1, on the reverse strand, counting down.
TAAGTACCTATTTATTATATGCATGTTAAAATAGACGTATGTTACAAAATGTGTAAGCCCCGGCATTGATCTTGAGCAGTGACTGAAATGAATACGCGGGTGTAAAGTTCATATAACTAAAGCTACTTTACAAACCCTTGACAAGTTTCGTTTACATAGTATGTGTTTATGCGGTGTGGTTGCTTTTATAAAACATCTCTTTCAACCAAACCATCTCTCTTGTAAGCAGCAAAATACGCAACAAATTCAATATTTCAATAGAGATGAATTAAAAAAACACTCCTTAAATGTTCAATTACAATCTTCGCTTTTCACCCTTATTATTGACTTCTGCATTCAATGACACCGCTCAACAAACGTGCCGGGCCTTTAAACGCATTAAATGTTATATTAAAATAAAAGGTTTTATAATTTGTTGTTTTATTTAAGAATTCTTTGAATGTGATTTTATTTTACTTGTGATTGTTATAACATTGCTGATGAACTATTTACATTTTAAACATAAAAACCAATTCATACATGAATATTTAAGGGTTATTAAGAAAAATATATATTTGTATTAATTTCACGGAAATCGGAGGTCTTGAAGTGGGTGAAAATCATGTTGATTTCGCTACCCACAAATCAAATCAAATCAAAATCAATTTATTCGAGGTTTAGGGTTCCTTATGCATCCAACTTATTCCGGCGGACCTAGACCAGATCGTCGGACCATCTTGTCGGCCTATGTACCTACACCGTCGTCTTTTTAGTACTTTATTGCCCCATCGGCCATTTGTCCGTCGAACTATGTGCCCTGCCTATTGCCAGTTCAGTATCGTAATCACTTGGGCTACGTCGATAACTTTGGTTCTCTTAGGGACCTCCTCATTTCTGATTCGATCTCGCAGGGAAACTCCGAGGATATGCCTCTCCTTTGCCCTCTGAGCGACCATGACCATGAGATGATGTACTACGTACGTAATATAACATTTACAATGTATATTTATATATAATTAAAATTGTCTTTAATATCTCTGGTAATTTTTCTCTGACTGGTCGCTCTCCCTTAGTCGAGTCTTTCAAATTGGTTATTTTAAAAGTAAATAGGTATCGGTGTACTAAACCCTCAATGTGCCTGTTTGTTCCTTGTTGAAGAGTAATATTACTAGAACGGTGAATTTAGCAGTAGTATACACTATATTTTAAGTAAATTTAAACAACAATAAGTTTTTAATTAATTTCGATCGGTTCAGAAACAAAAATGTTATTCGAAATAATACGTCGAAACTGCGCGGGCATGTTCCCAGGCGCGCGTTGATTACCAATGAAACTTGATATCCTAAACAAAAACAATTCCCGGAATGATTACATCAACACCATAATATGACAACTGGCAAGTCTGTTGCGAAATGTTTCAAGCGACGTGAATGTAAAATATTAGCTATTCGTTCGACAGCAAAGTTTAAATTGTGTGCTATCTGTGAAGGGTGTTAAATGAATATGAGACTTGATGTAGGTCCATATCATGTTCACAGCACGGAATGATGCTATTAATATAATGAAAGAAGATGATATTACATAAGAATGTATTTATTCATACTAAGAATATATGACTGAAAGTAAGTGCTCCAGTCGATTATAATTTTGCTCAGTCTTTACTAACGTAAAACTTAGTTGAGTGTAAGCTTAGCAAAAGTCAAGTTCACTTTGTATCACACTTAGTTTTAACGTTAGTAAATGATCCTTATTTATTTATGTAGCTTCAAATCAAAATCATATTAAATTAAAATCACTTTATTCTTGTAAGTCAAGGAATGATAATAAATAATAAACCACACGTGAATATCTTGCGAATTTTCTTTTTGCCACCACTTCGGAAAAGAATTCGGAGGAGAAACTCGAGTTTTAATGAGAAGAATTGGGAAGAAACTCATTGTCACTCTTTTAAATCAACACTTACAGCTTCATCAGTAAAGTGATGCAACTAATATACTCAAAGGGCGAATAACCAATTGAGCCACACCATTGAGGGCTTACGAGTAAGTCAAAAATAGTAAATGTAAATTAATACGTAAATACAAGATCTGTTGAGCACAGAAGATTCATCAATCCACACACACTTTAAATATATAAAGGTATTTTTATGCGAGCTATTTAGTACCGATTACAAAAAATAGAAATAACATGATCATCCAGCCACCAAAAGCCAGTTTATTGTATAATGTAAATTTGTACATAGGTATTTACTGTTAACAAACTTTGATAAAAAAATGTCTTAAAGTTCATATAAAATGCGAAAACATCCATTTCTCATCCTAATAATTAAAATATCAACTATTTTTGTAGAATTTCGTTACGGGTGCTTCTTTAACGTTAAAACGTCACCTTCAAGTATTCTATCTGGCATTTCCTAAGCAACACCACCTTCATTACCAGAGCAATAAATTTTAAATGACGGCCTTATTTTTAGCACTTAATTTTAGCTAAAATGCCATAAGATGCAGCGTGTTTCGGAGAATGTTTAAGTACATAATTTATGGTAATTACTTATCCGGAATCTTTATATTTTGACTTAGTAATACCTATACACTCGCAATACAAATAATTCAGTCTATGACATTTCATTACATTTGACAATTCCTATGAGCGGGAGCGGGGTATTTAGGTCAACTCAGGTAGTGTCGTGTCATTTAATGACTGTATGGGCAACAGCTGGCATTCATAGCAGACAGAGAAATAAGGGACGAGACGGGCAGTACGTTCAGTTGATGGTAATTGATACGCCCTGCCCATTACAATGCTGTGCCGCTCAGGATTCTTGAAAACCCCAAAAATTCTGAGCGACACTACAATTGCGCTAGTCTCCTTGAGATATAAGATGTTAAGTCTCATTTGCCCAGTAATTTCACTAGCTACGGCGCCCTTCAGACCGAAACACAATAATGCTTACACATTATTGCTTCACGGCAGAAATAGGCGCCGTTGTGGTACCCATAATCTCGCCGACATCCTGTGCAAAAGAGCCTCCCACTGGTAACAATATATATAAATATTAAATAATATATATAAATTACGTGACACGTTGTATTTCCGCAATGGACTCCTAAACTAATGAATGGATTTTAATGGGGATTACTTCATGGAGTGTATTTTGGTCCAACTTGAGAGATAGGATAGTTTTTATTTCGATTTGGGACCCATAATTATTTTTATATAGTGATGCACGGTTTGACAGTTCCGCTGTGAAACAATAATTTCACTATAATAACATGGAGCATACGTTACGAAATAATGTCGCTAGTAGGTATATGTATATATATATATATATATATATAATAGTGAGAGATCATTATATAATCATCTTTTCTCAAGAAACTTAAAAAGTACTTTAAATAATTTAAAAAATATTTTTCCAGTTTAAAGTCTAAAAAAATCTCAAAAATATTAGACAAATAATAGCAAATACATTAAATAAATTAGATGATTTGAAATGTTTTGAACTGGGATTTCAGAAGAGTCAAAGACTTTATTGAAAATAATCTATCATTAAACAATACAATAATTCAATTTATACAGGAACTTCAGACTTTCAGAATTTTTTTCTGACATTCCAATTTCTATCACAAACACTCTTACCCCCTAAAACATCACCACCAGCGTTATTGATTCCCTTATTTTGGAAAATGTTGGAAAATGTAAACAAATTTTCAATTTCAGTTTTGTAAGCCCCGGAGAACTTATTAAGAGGAGACCCGAGTCAAGTGTAATTTGAAAAATAGGTACATATTTGAAGAAACTATCGCTGTCGCGCTGCGCCCGAAAACCAGTTATCTCTGTGTGCGTGAATAGCCCGTGTATTGTGTGAGTAATGCGCATGATGATTGATGGGGTGCGCGCACGCCACAAATCCCGTTTCATTTAACAGCTTACTCCGTACTAGCTCATAATTAAATTTCGACCCTGGCTTTTGATACACGGATTTGAAACGTTGCTATTCTTTGACTCTGCTGAAAAATTTATATATCAATATATATTTTGAATCTTTAATATCTTCGAAAATATTCATTAAAATTAAATGCTGTAAAAGGCCATGTCGATCTATATTAGGTATATGCACAATGTTTATGTATTCTTTGATCGCAGAAGGTGTAAAAGAAAAAAGGCTTGCCATTTTAAACAGAGAAGTGGATAAAGATTGCAGTCCTATGATAGTAGAAGTTGCAGATGGTTCTTGGGCAAAACGTAAGAACAAAAGTGTATGTAGCTCAGCGGCCGGTGCTGCATTGTTGGACTGCAAAGTAAAAAGTTACTGATACTGGTGATGATAAGAATGTAACAAGGTCGGCTAGAATTAGAGCCTGATGAGTGATATCTTTCCTCTGTATAAGTTAATTTAATAGTTAAAAAGCTGAAGAGTCTCAACATACTGCAATTGATCAGAGTGATGATGAATTGTTCTTCAGAGACGTGTATTACTGCGTAAAATTTTGGCAAAGTTTGTAAGCTTCGAAAAAAACCCTCAATTATTGCGGAATTATTATAATCATTGTTATACTCTCAAAACTGTACTACTGTACTATGTATGGTACTACTGTATGTTCGTAGTAAACTGCACTGGACAACGTAAAAAGCGGTTTCTTCGAAGACAACCATAAATGTTTTTTTTTCGGTATTACTGATTGCCTAATAAATGATGATTCCTTTGTGGAAGTAAAATGCAATATAAAATTAAAAAAATTATAAATAAAAATTAGAAAGATGGAATAGAAAATGAAATTACTGATATTTGTACACTTCACAAAAACATGTTAAAATTTAAAAGAAATAAAAAATATTTAGAAATAACTATGTTTTGTTTGTAAGCACCCCCTTTTACATATTTTATTTTAGTATGATTACAGTACCCATATATCAAAATAAATACATACATTATCGGTTCATGAGTTGAACAATCACAGTCTACCTATTCAAAATCTCTACTCCATGTCGCTGATGGAAGCAGCTGTGATTGATCAATTCAAGTTCAGTTTCGACCAGCTCCGCATCAGTGAAAACGCACCCTCATACTTGTGGTTGCGTGTATAATCTATACATGCTTGTCTATCTGTAGGTAACTAATATTGATTTATTCTGTATAAATTCATGTAATCATCAGTCATACACTACATACAATACAACTCACATTCACTAAAATGATCCATAAATAAATTCTACTAAATCGATAGGAAAACCCATGGTATCTGGGCGATTCACAATATTATATTATGTGCATAACTCTTATGTTATACTCCGGACTGGCCAACCAACGCCCCTCACCTCCTTCCTTCCGCCTTCCCCCGAAGAGTGCGATAGGGACAATAATGAAGCTCAGACCGATTTTACCTACAAAATTTTTACTAAATAGAGGTTTCGTATTCCCTGTTTTCCCCTGGAATATTGAACCTACCAAAAAAAATTTGATACAATGTTTTCAGGAAGAATGAGTCTGTGCAGGTACGTTTTCCTTATTTCTTAAAAACCTTTTTAAATTGTTACGTATTCGTCTGAACAGGGCGGTATTAAAATGGCATTTTCTACGATGTTTGAAGAGTCATATTTTCTTAGTCGATAGTTGGTGGAAAAACACAAAACGACATAACTTTAGCATATCTAGATTTTGTGACATAAAATTCCTCTCTGGAAGCATTATCCAGGGAAAAAAAATGGGAATACGTTTGTATGGAATAACGCTTCTGGCGTCCCCTCTTAAAACTGTTAGATATCTAGACATGAAATAAATTGCAGATATATGGGGCATTTCCGTTAAAATTATAAGTTCAATAATTGATGTTCTTATCATGAAATAGTCTTCAATAATTGTATTAAAGATGGTGTATTATATTGCCTTCTGAAACATAATAAAATTGCACCAATGTTTAAAAATCGGGATGCACATCTGACTAGAATAATTGTCGTCTATACTATACGTGGTTAAAAAGATTAGATAATTATGTGACGTAGATACGGCACAACTAGTTTACTTTATGTCCTATGGTATATTGGCATGGGGCAATGCTGTCGATATTAATACAATGTTTGTACTGCAGAAGCGCTTTTTATAACCTACCTAGGTATGTTTCTTTAGAAGCTCCTAAAGAATAATTGTGAGCAAATTTGAAAGAAATAAACATTTTGTTGCCTCTCAATATGTTCTTGATAATGTTATGTATGTTCGTAGGCAAATAAGTGAATTTTCTAGGAACTGTCATAACTTTATAACAAGATTCCAGAAAATTTTCAAAACAAAATATGTTTCACAAAATTCAAAAGATTTTCGCGGTTTGGAAGAAATTTCTTGATTCGCATATACACTTAATCTTAATCTAATCTAATCTTAAGATCACAAGGATTACAAGCATATAAATTATTTGCGCCTGTTAAAATGTTACAAAATACGAAAGGAGGTGAGGGGCGTTGGTTGGCCAGTCCGGAGTATAACATAAGAGTTATGCACATAATATAATATTGTGAATCGCCCAGATACCATGGGTTTTCCTATCGATTTAGTAGAATTTATTTATGGAACATTTTAGTGAATGTGAGTTGTATTGTATGTAGTGTATGACTGATGATTACATGAATTTATACAGAATAAATCAATATTAGTTACCTACAGATAGACAAGCATATATAGATTATACATGCAACCACAAGTATGAGGGTGCGTTTTCACTGATGCGGAGCTGGTCGAAACTGAACTTGAATTGATCAATCACAGCTGCTTCCATCAGCGACATGGAGTAGAGATTTTGAATAGGTAGACTGTTATTGTTCAACTCATGAACCGATAATGTATGTATTTATTTTGATATATAGGTACTGTAAACATAATAAAATAAAATATGTAAAAGGGGGTGCTTACAAACAAAACATAGTTATTTCTAAATATTTGTTATTTCCTTTAAATTTTAACATGTTTTTGTGAAGTGTACAAGTATCAGTAATTTCATTTTCTATTCCATCTTTCTAATTTTTATTTATATTTTTTTTAATTTTATATTGCATTTTACTTCCACAAAGGAATCATTATTTATTAGGCAATCAGTAATACCGAAAAAAAAAACATTTATGGTTGTCTTCGAAGAAACCGCTTTTTACGTTGTCCAGTGCAGTTTACTACGAACATACAGTAGTACCATACATAGTACAGTAGTACAGTTTTGAGAGTATAACAATGATTATAATAATTCCGCAATAATTGAGGGTTTTTTTCGAAGCTTACAAACTTTGCCAAAATTTTACGCAGTAATACACGTCTCTGAAGAACAATTCATCATCACTCTGATCAATTGCAGTATGTTGAGACTCTTCAGCTTTTTAACTATTAAATTAACTTATACAGAGGAAAGATATCACTCATCAGGCTCTAATTCTAGCCGACTTTGTTACATTCTTATCATCACCAGTATCAGTAACTTTTTACTTTGCAGTCCAACAATGCAGCACCGGCCGCTGAGCTTCATACACTTTTGTTCTTACGTTTTGCCCAAGAACCATCTGCAACTTCTACTATCATAGGACTGCAATCTTTATCCACTTCTCTGTTTAAAATGGCAAGCCTTTTTTCTTTTACACCTTCTGCGATCAAAGAATACATAAACATTGTGCATATACCTAATATAGATCAACATGGCCTTTTACAGAATTTAATTTTAATGAATATTTTCGAAGATATTAAAGATTCAAAATATATATTGATATATAAATTTTTCAGCAGAGTCAAAGAATAGCAACGTTTCAAATCCGTGTATCAAACCGTTGTACACGCAAGAATTTCTCTGGAAAATATGATCAGGCGCTTCATTGTGCTTTGCAAATGATGATATGCGATCTGATCTGAAACCTTTTTAAATCGTTACGTATTCGTCTGAACAGGGCGGTATTAAAATGGCATTTTCTACGATGTTTGAAGAGTCATATTTTCTTATGTCGATAGTTGATGGAAAAAAACAAAACGACATAGCTTTAGCATATCTAGATTTTGTGACATAAAATTCCTCTCTGGAAGCATTATTCAGGGAAATAAAATGGGAATACGTTTGTATGGAATAACGCTGCTGGCGTCCCCTCTTAAAACTGTTAGATATCTATACATGAAATAAATTGCAGATATATGGGGCATTTCCGTTAAAATTATAAGTTCAATAATTGATGTTCTTATCATGAAATAGTCTTCAATAATTGTATTAAAGATGGTGTATTATATTGCCTTCTGAAATATAATAAAATTGCACCAATGTTTAAAAATCGGGATGCACATCTGACTAGAATAATTGTCGTCTATACTATACGTGGTTAAAAAGATTAGATAATTTTGTGACGTAGATACGGCACAACTAGTTTACTTTATGTCCTATGGTATATTGGCATGGGGCAATGCTGTCGATATTAATACAATGTTTGTACTGCAGAAGCGCTTTTTATAACCTACCTAGGTATGTTTCTTTAGAAGCTCCTAAAGAATAATTGAGAGCAAATTTGAAAGAAATAAACATTTTGTTGCCTCTCAATATATTCTTGATAATGTTATGTATGTTCGTAGGCAAATAAGTGAATTTTCTAGGAACTGTCATAACTTTATAACAAGATTCCAGAAAATGTTCAAAACAAAATATGTTTCACAAAATTCAAAAGATTTTCGCGGTTTGGAAGAAATTTCTTGATTCGCATATACACTTAATCTTAATCTAATCTAATCTTAAGATCACAAGGATTACAAGCATATAAATTATTTGCGCCTGTTAAAATGTTACAAAATATTACGTTGTACACGCAAGCATTTTTCTGGAAAATATGATCAGGCGCTTCATTGTGCTTTGCAAATGATGATACGCGAACTGCGACGTTGTCAGAGCTTACATTTACACATACAGAGCGTCTGCCTACCTTCACCTATTAGAACGCGTCTGGTTTTCTTAGTTTTATCCTACCTATAATATTAGGTCCAGGCTTTTGCTTTGTTTTATGACTTTGTTACATACATGGCAAGCGGACGGACGTTAAATGAACTCTTATCGCTCAAGGTCGCTGTAATTTAGGCCTTAAAGGCCGGAAACGCATTTCTTGACTCTTGTTTGTGAGGGTGTTCATGGGCGGTTGCCTCACCCCTCCCATCACGTGAGCGTCTTGCCCATTTGCCCCCTCTTTTCTTATAAGCCTATTGGATCCCACTCCTGGGCAAAGGTCTCCCCGTGCTTTACTCCATTTATCGCGGTCCTGTGCAAGCTCCGACCGGGTCTTAATATAGGCATATAAATATAAACCAATATGGTGAATAAAGTGATATTCGTTAGTTTCTAAACTACAAAAGAGCTTTACTGATTTGAATGTTTAAAAAAACAGAAGATAATCTTGAGGATCAAACTCGCCTGAGACCTAATGAGTTTTGAATTTGAGGCAAAACTTAAAATGTCTTTACTAATAAATGGAGAGCTGTTTTTTCCTTCGGTTATACTGTAAAAACTTCTGAACCGATCGGAATAATACTTATACCATAAGTGCATCTTATGTGTTTTTGCGTGTTTCGTGGAAGGTTTCCGGAATCTATATTTTTTTACTTAGAAGTACCTTCATATTTGCAATGCAAATAATTTTTTTTTGGAAAAGGAGGACAAACGAGCGTACGGGTCATCTGGTGTTAAGTGATCACCGCACCCACATTCTCTTGCAACACCAGTGATATCACAGGAGCGGTGCCGGCCAGGAGTCAGGTGAAATAAACTCTTCGGAACACTCCCCTTGATAAATGCGGTAGAAGACACACAATGAAGCGACGTCTCTACGCAACGCCACGTGATCCAGTCGTTCACAGAGCACTGGGTCCTCGACAATTCGAGCTTCTCTGCGTTACGTAAAGAGCGTCCGATGCGTCCAGAGATGACAGCAACACTCCATGTGTGGCCGTACCTGCGCTTTGTAAAGCTGTTGCTAGAATGTGGACCCGCTTGAAGTACTGCCGTGCTCCATTAATGACGCCCAGCTTCTTCGAAGCCAATTTGGCTTTGCCCTCCCGACATTTCATTTCATGAAATAATCCATACAATGAGCAGGCGCGGGGTACTTATTATAACGTTTGCCGGGTCAAAAAAACACTTGATAAATAATGAACAAAAACTGCTAAGCTTATATCCGTCCAAAGATTATGTTTCCATTAAGAAAATTGTTAAAAGATGGTTTAATTAGAGAAAAACAATCGTCGGTTAGCTTTTCCGAAAATAGTCAAGTATTTTTACGAAATTGTCAATTTTTTTCCTTTATTAATTTAATTTAATCTTCGTCTCACCTCACGGTCGATTTTTTGTAATTACAGCATCAAACATTCCGTGGGTTGTGATAAGACTGATTATCTCCTTGTTTATCATCCGGTTAATATAACAAATGAATTGTCCACTCTGAGTTTAATATGGACCTTCCCTATTGGGTATTTATTTATTCACCAAAAAAAAATTAATTTACTAAAATAAATAAAATCATTGATTTAAATATTATTTTCATTAAATAAGCTGTCTTGTGGTCCATGTATCTGAAGACTGTATAATATATTTTTTTATATCTTATATATAAAGTGGCGAACGGGTAAGTGGATCTCCTAATGGAGTGTAGAAAAATAGTTACCCATTGACATACACTCAGATCCAAAGGTCAAGAGATGCCGATCTTCGAGATACTTGTTATATATACCAGTGGGAGGCTCCTTGCTCTTTGCACAGGAAGCCGGCTAGATTATGGGTACCACAACTGCCGTGAAGCAGTGATGTGTAAGCTGTGTGTCTGAAGGGCGCCGTAGCTAGTGAATTTACTGGGGAAATGAGACTTAACATCTAATGTCTCAAGGTGACGAGCGCAACGAGTGTAGTGCCGTTTAGGATTCATGAAAAACCCAACAATTCTGAGTGACACTCCATTGCAAATTGCAATGGGCAGGGCTTATCAATTACCATCAGCTGAACGTCCTTCTCGACTTGTCCCTTATTGTGATAAAAAAACGTGAAATAATTTTTTATTCTAATAATAATTAGCGATGTATTGATAGGTGAAGACAATGACATTCTAAACATACAGACAAAAAATGTCATATAAAAACAAAGCCGAAATATGGAACGCGCCACAAATCACACCATAATAAGTTTCGACTGCCGCGTACACTCCAGTTATTTAAAGTATTCTTGGTCAATAAGCAGCAATGTAAAACATTTATTTAGTTCAGGTTTGATTCGGACAGTGGCAGTCGATACATGACTAAGGAGAAAAGTACATTGTCTTTAAGCACACTTTTGCTGTTCCGCTATCAGACTGCGAATGATATGTCCTTATTATGTATATATGTGAAGTGTAACAATTTGAGCATTGTCTGAGAGTTTTATCTAGCTTTCACAAAACCTTGAAAAAAGCTATTTATTTTATATTAAAATTTGAGTGATAAATAGACAAAAATTTCGACTTGACTTGGCAATGTTTGGCAATAGTAATAATATAATATAAATATACATGCATAGATAATCCTTTATCTTTCAAGTAAAATGTGAATTAAAATATTTATTGAATATCCACACTAAACCATCATTTGGATTAATATTTGTGAATATAGCTTAACAGTTGTAGCATTGATAATTTTGGATATAAAAGGGTTGAATTTGAAATGCTGTATCGCAGTCTTAACTTCAGCCTGAACTAGAATATAAGTTATAAGTATTATATTGTTAGAAAAGTTATAAAAGCTAATATGACGGCTCAATATAATTTCCTAAAGGTAAGTTAACATCAGATAACTTCACTTCACATCACCTTTACTGACCTGTGTGCAAACTTCTTCTTCTAGACATTTTTCCCATTTACTTGAGGTCGGCCTTCCTTGTCCATTCTTTCCATTCGGCACGGTTTTGCGCCATATCAGCTATTATCACCTGTGTGCAAACATAACGAAATTTTTTTCTTATTTCAATTACAATTATTTTATATATTTTATATTCTGAAAATATCTAGTGAATAAATACTTTGTATTTTTTTAAGTAGTATTACTATTATAGTGTCTGTCATGTTTGGGGGGTTTTTGCCATTGGTAATCGACACGCTTGGCAGGCGGGTTGGCGATCGCATTAGATGTTGTACTCGTGTGCTTTAAATTTGGATGAAGGAGGTCGTGTCCAGCAGTGCACGTCTTCCGGATCATAATGATGATGATGATAATAACTATTTTTAAAAGATTAATCGATTTTCAAACCGTAATTTAATTCTCAGTTAATTTTCTTCTTTCAGCATACGATATTACTACATTATAACAGATATTTATTTCTATATAGTATTAAAACTTAGTACTATTTCTTTTTTTTTTCGTTGTTTCATTTCTTAGTACCTAATAATATAATAAGAGCCTTTTTTAATTCAGCAACCAGTTTGCTTGGATATAGGCCTCCTGTAGTATCTTCCACTCCTTTCTATGTCGAGCCATACGTAGTCACAGGGGGCCTGCTATACTACATATACATCATTCTCCCATCTCGTAAACTGTCTTCCTTCTCTTCTTTATGCACTTTCGGTATCCTCTCTGTCTCTATCTTTGTCCATTTGTTCTCTTTATCTCTAAAAATTTGTCCTATCCATTTCCATTTATGTCTCTTGCTAAAATTAATGGCAAAAATGGCATTTCAAACATTGGTATTGCTTTTTATTTCTTCTTGTTTTATTCTGTCCACTAAGCGGAGATACCGTACACTTAATGAGATGAGAATTTAACTGAATAAGGAATTATCTTATACATCGCTAGATAGACTGAGGCTAACAATTGAGAATCCGAATAGGAAAAGACCTACATCCAATTAATTCATACAAGTATTTTATATCAGATTTAATATGTAAGTAAATATATCGTGAGTGGGTGAAGGCCTTATTTTTTTTTAAATTAAAAGCGGATTATTTAAAAGCCTTTATCACCATGTCCTCAAATATTTTTTATATTAGATTTAATTAATTTCATCCATAAAACGGATGCGTGTAGGTCACTTCCTATTCGTATCTTCGACTTATGTATATTATACCAGTTGTGTAATTTCAGGTAGTATTAATACTTTGTATCGCAACCACTTTACTGGCATTCCGTGAGGATGCAGCCCAGGAGTTCATCCAACACGTACTTCGGGTCCCCAATCCTGACAGAGTGCTGAACACCGTGCTTGGTAGACTGGAGAGAAACAAACAAGCATTGCCAGGAAGAGATAAACAGCGCCACGTGAACGACATAGATTATGATGAAAGTGATGAGGTATGGTTACTGAAGGATGGATGTATAGCTCTTGAGTACTGTAGCACGTGGGTCCTCCCTCACACGCGGGATCGTTACAGAAGAAAACAATCTAATATATTCTGTTACTTTTATATTCTTATTCTTTCACTTTCTATTAAGGCGATGCATGAGCAGTAAACACGCAAACATGGTGTTTTTAGACAAGTTTTGTGGTGAAAGTATAGCATTTCGAGCTATGAACACTACTTAATCCTGTTACACATATCCTTAAGTCTTATTTGTAGGTTGCTAATGCTTGCTGTTGATTATAGTTAACACTGCCGAGCCTTTTTTAACTACCACTTTTCTTTGAAATTAAACAAGTTTATTGGCATGGTGTGACGCTTTTTTTCTCAGCTTTTTTTGCTCAGAAAAATTATTCTTATAGCTTGTACTTTAGGTTCAGTTACTTTAGTTCAGTTACATATATTCAGATTAATAGTGAATAACGAGGATTGTAAGCATATAAACTGTTATCCACGCAAGAATTTTGAAAATATTGGCTTTGTTACATAGATGGCGGGCCGGCAACTCATATCGCTCAAGGTCGCTTATTTAGTGTCGCCTTAAACATATTAATTATAAATATTAAATATTAGGCTAAGAGCCGACCGTTTTAACTTCTCATCATTTGTATTCTGTCTTATTCGATTATTTTCTCATCACGTCAATATTTTAAGGAATCATTTTCTGTTCTTTAGCTTGACGGCCAACCATAGAACAATGAGTTCTTATATTCGATAAGAACTCCTTGTTACAGTACCATATGGCTGTAGTAGTAACCCATGAGTATAGGTATTCGCTGAGTCCCAGCTTTACTTCTTCGATCACGTATATATGTAGAAGGTAAATAGACTTTTATTATTCAAAATGTTAAATCGAAAATAATTTATTTATTAAGGCCCATCAGACTATTAGTCTGAGGCCTTTGTCCGGCAGTGGACGTCTTCCAGCTGATGGTGATAAGACTATTAGTATCATAAGCAATATTGCCATAATAATATTATGAACAATAATTAGACTTACTAGTCGATTAAACATCAAACTCCATAAAATTAATAGCAAAAATATGACAAAAACTAACTCGAAGTAATGTGAGTAGAAGACATAGTATCTAGGTATATCGTAATTATCTACAATGTTATACCGCGTTCAGAGCTGGTATTTGAGATAATAATAATATTATTGGTAATGTTGTTTGTTTAACTGAGCACTGACTGACAGACGGTAATAAATCATTATTGCGATGTAAAAACCTTTTAAAATATGAGTTAAAGAGTGCTTTTGAATAAAAAAAGGCAGTTCGTTGCGATTATCTTATCATAACGCGTAAAATTTAACAACGAAAGGATATTGTGAAATGTTTGATTCCAAAATACCGATTACAAAATGCAATTGCAATGACAGTCATGTTAATAAATGTTCTCGTTGCGCTATGATTATAATTTCTGTTTTATTTAGGTCCTGCCAGAATACACTGAATCAGTAGAGGCTTCTCGTGAACGTGAAATGCGTCATTTGGGCGCACAGGTAATACTATTTTTTTTATATACCATAAGAGTGCATAAATACATTATAAATGAAAAAGATCAAAACTTGGACCTCAGTACAGCACACACACAAAGAACCTTAAATAGGCGGCCATCTTAATTTCAGAAGACATTCTATTTGTTGCCTTACGATACCTTTGAAACGATATCCATATGATACAATTATAATTTTGTGCGGTATTGGTATGCAATTATTTAAATCATCTAAAAAAATGACCCCAAATTTGTTTTCTGCTATCCCAAGAAACTTGGATGTGATAATCCAAGCATAACTGCTTTGCTATGTATCTACCTTACGAATCTTGGAAACAATATCTTTACACTTGTAATGATTTTAATTTCAGTATTGATTCCAAATTTATTCTCTGCTACCTGGAGATACAATCCAATACAGTCTCCTTTCTCTTACACAAGCCTGTCTTATGTTTTATTTTACTTTCATTCGTTATTATAAAACGATACGAATTTAAGATCCGGTCCACAAATCTGACCCCTGGATAACATTTATTTATATAAGACGGGGCTATTGGGCAAGAGGCGTTAGAGTACGTTATGGAAAGTGAGGAACCAACCGCCCAAGGACATCTCCAATATCATGGTGCGTCGCCGGCTTTTCAGGTGGGAGGGAGTATTCTATTTCGTGTCGTTTTGGGAATACCTCAGCCAGCATTAGATTCCACAGTGGCTGTGCGAGGCTATAAGTTTCTTGTGAAACGCGCGGTTGTGAAATGAATTAATATTAACATGGTGAAATTAGCAATGTGACGCAATGTCCGGTGTTGAAACTTGGTGAATGCCGTTTTTAACCTCAACAAATCCTGTGAGTACTCTCCTTGATAAACGTAGAAACAACACGTAGAGAGACCCAACATATGTACGCATTGCCAAAGAATTGATCCAATCGGAGATCACCTGATTGATCATGATTTAATCCGCTCTGCACTGTACGTGGTCAAATGGCCAAAAGATGGTACTGGGGAATACCCGCACAAAGATGAGAACAGTACTCCAGGTGAGACCAAATTTCCGCCTTATATAGATAGGTCGAAATGAAGTATTATTTCGCCTCGCTAAGTACATCGAGCTTTTAGTAGTCTTCTTTTTCAAGTGACCACTGAAGTGTCCGACACTCTAAATATCGACGCAAAGTGTACAAGCTGTGAATGTTCATTTAACATCGCCAATTCAACCTTGGCTCCATTCCATTCCTAAGAAATAATGGCGGGTTTTATGTATTACATCCACATTGAAAGATGCTCTTCCAAACGGGGTTTTAAATTTCATATGAAAGTATAATATTGTGTTTGTATAATTTGCCAATTTACTGTTGGCACGGCTTAAGCCAATTTAAGGCATTAGTGAACAATCAATCCAAGTAAAAAATCATTTATTAATTAAGATTTAAAAGAATACTTAGATATTAATGTATTTTGTCGCAAAGAAGTTACCTATTCTATCACACAGCGTTGTAATACTTCAGTTTCCATACCTTTCAAGTGTGTTTTTCATGAAACCAAAAATACCTAAGTAATGAGATACTGCTATAATTTGGGCTGCTATAAAAAATAGGTAATGGTTTCCTATGTGAGCCATATTCCCACGATCCCAAGACCAAACCCTAACTGAAAACATATCCAAGACCCGTAGTTTGCACGTATACTACAACTATTGACGAATAAATACGTTAAATCGAAAACTTTTGCTTCATTAGTTATTCAGTCTTATAACATTTATATTAATTGTTATATATTTGTTTGACTGCATTTCAGAAACATTATCCAATCTGCCACTTGGAGAGAAAGATTCAGCGGCTTAACACCAACGTTTATGAATACAGACCAGCGTATTATGAAGAGGTTAAGTGCACCACTTCTCTTACGGAAGATGCTGCAGCCACAAATGATGTAAATACAGAAGATTTATATTTACTTCAAAATATATTTTAAGATATTTTGACTTAGTGCCAAATAATCATATAATCATGCCAGGAACCAGTGCAATTAGCACTGGAGGGAAATGAACGTTGAAGACATTATGAGCACTCCTCAAAGGTTTTCATAAAAAATACTCTGATACTTTTAAGAACACATCAGATATCAGATAACTAAGCAGATCAATTACTACTAGACTTAACAAATATTTACATACCTACGGTCTATGAAAAAGAAATGTGTCCCCTAGAGCTGGATTATATGAAAAGGATGAAACTCCTTGCCACATATCACAAGCGAATGCAGTGCGCTCCAAATTAAAAGTCTATTCTCTGGACAGAAATCTTTAAAGACTCCGACCTGGGAATATTATGAGCTTCATAGAAGCAGTAAGTCTGAGGAGATGGTGGGTGAAGTATGCTATAGATCCAATAAGGGTCTCAGTGTCCGCGGGGACAACCCTGCTCTCAGCAACAGATCAGCACAGAAATAAAATTTTATAGGCCTTACAAATAAACTCCGTATAAAGTTATAACTGATGATAAACAAAAAAAATGCAAAATGTTTACATTATCGTTGATAACACTGTCAATACAATGATAATTCTGAAGTTTTCCTAATGACAAGCTGCCTTGCAAATAAACGCGGGAAACGTAATACGTCCGAACAAACCATTCGTAAGCAAAATGTCTATTTGTAAACATTTTACATATTATTGGGTTATGCTTAGTTATAACTTTATGCTAATTTCTTTATAAGGCCGTTAATCTATAATAAATATTAAAACAGCAGCTTCTTATTGAACTTTTAAAGGATTGAAACGCGTGTAATTGTAATTGTTTTTACATTTGATTTTTGCGTAAAAGTTAAATTTTTATTTTAGTCAACCCGACGTTTCAAGACCTTTCCAGATCTTGTTTTCAGTGGGACTGCAGATCATATGCATTCCCTGCGTTTAATCCTTTAAAGGAGTTTTATTTAAATGTGTCACACCCGCGTTAATAAAAAAATACTATAGGTTCACTATATTTTTCTATACACTGTGAATGAAGTGTACACTTTTTCAGATTTGTTCAAGCCTCGGATTTTCGTGTGTTCAATGGAATAAGACAATACATTTAACCAGGAGAGAGTACACAAGGTAAGAAAAACACATAACAAGTATGGACAAAGAAGAATAAAAGCGATAATTTTTAAGATGGATAGTATCTCATATTACGTTCTGACTTCGGAAATGGAAATATTACTTTTATCGGCAAATCGCAAGAGCAAAATGTAATCATAATAATATGGTCAAACTAGAAGACCTGCTTTTAGCTGCTTTTATTGAGAGAGAATTCACTTTTGATGCTTTTTAAAGTCTCGCTCCGCAAATTCGAGCGTATTTAGGAAGTTTTTTTGCAATAGCTGATATAGTTTTGGATTTGGTAATAATATTGCAAATGACAACTCTTTATAATATTATAACAGGTACAAGTTTCAACTATATTGTTTACACAGGTGCAAAGATTGTTCGATTCTTAGTAAATTTTCTGCCACACATTGATACGGATGCAAGGAGCAACTAATATTATAACTCTGTGTAAACTTTTTAAACGTTTACTTAAGTTGGGGAAACAATTATAAGGTTGAAGCTCATATGATGTGCACGATTCGCCATCTATACCGTCAATCAGATGTGTATGTAATAATATCTTCTTAAACTGCAGCCACATTTTCGCGATAAGGCGAAGCTTTTACGTGCGTCGTTGCGATAAGCCTGCACAAGCAATTCGCCGTTTAATTTTATATAAAATTTTTGGTTAATTTTGTTTTGCTATGCACAAGAAGTATAACATTTTACGCATTTACATTACACTTTTCGAAGTGAAAACTTCTCGAATACTCGTAACGCTCTCAAAGTCGGCTCAAAACGACGGGAACGAAAAATTACCAACATAAGACACAGTTAATGTAAATATAATGGTGGCTATAAAACTAATAAGTTGTATATTGTACTATAGCCTCGTCTTGATGAAGTTTTCTTTTTTGTCGTTTGGTCTTAAGAACAAAAATAAAAGTCAAATAAAAAAGTTTTTAAAAAAAACTTAATTATTTTGTTTCAGTGACTGTTGGGAAACTATGACAATGGTCATACCGGCTGGTTGTGAGTGTATGTGGCCAGTACACAGACTCGGGGATATTTCACATCATGTATAAATAAACGGTTGGCCCATGTATAAAATACCCAGTTTAGATGTGATTATTTTTTAACTATTTGTACTACAATATTGCTTTATATAGAAGTAAATAATGTAGTAAAATTTTTGTTGAATTTTTGGAAAATAGAATACAAATCTAACAGCAGTATGCGGGTGTATTTTTTCGCTTATCACTATATCATAGATGTATAATTGGTTGTTACTGTACGTAATTATTTTGAACTTTAATTTTGTGTGTTTTGCGATGGATAAGGTGAATAATGTAAGCCCATGTCTGTACATGGAGAACCGAGTTTTTCTTTCGGTTATACAGCGAAAACTACTGAACCGACCGGATTAACACTCATTCCATAAGATGCAGCGTGTTTCAGAGAAGGTTTTTGCAAATTATGGTGATTACTTACGTGGTGAATTGATAATGGTGAATATAATTCAGACATTTCATTACCTTTGACAATTCATACAATGAGGGGGTGCGAGGTTTTTAGT
The DNA here is from genome assembly GCF_905404315.1 of Leptidea sinapis. Lineage (NCBI taxonomy): Eukaryota > Metazoa > Arthropoda > Insecta > Lepidoptera > Pieridae > Leptidea > Leptidea sinapis. The sequence goes on along the minus strand of NC_066312.1, from coordinate 23,180,172 downwards.
TTATATAGCAAAACAACCTTTTCGGGTCTAATATAGTTTTAAAACTCTTAAAACAAACCATTCGGCTTTAAATAATTTCCAAAGCTTGCACCTTTTTTATGTGCATTTCAAGATTAAAAAATTATAATAATATTAATGGAGGCTTGATTAATAAATGTTTTTTCATGCACTTCTAAAGAAGCCCTTTATTTTGATACCCATATCACGAGGTTCAATTAAAATGTCTGTGCTCTTAACCGCTAAGAACTTCCTTTGTTCGAAACCTAGCTTTGAGTGCGGTAGCTATTTTATGGTGAAAAACAAAATTGGATTTCATAATTAAGTGTCTACTTACCCAAAAAAAATCCTCTGTTAAAGAAGTCTGATTTTCTTGAGTCTGATTGTCTGATAAGAATGGTTATTATATATAAAACCGCCTTCAAACATGAGGTAATTAAAAAGTAAAAATAAAATTTTGTTAAAATACTTTGAAGTTGATGCCATGTAATACATTCAAATTAAGACATTCAATCTTACTTTTAAGTTACTTAATACGGCAATTGTTTAACTACAATTAAGTTCACAGTAATTATCAATGATATTTAAAAGTATAGATAGGTTACCTAGACAACATTCGGTGTTTGTAAATGATACACAAACGCACTCATGAATAATTTAACATTGCAATAGCACACTACATTACGATTACACGTCAAAGAAGGATAGTAAATGCAATTATCGCAAGTGAAAAAGAGATAAGTATAATTTTCTAATTGCTTCGTATTTGCATAGCAAAAACACAGAATCATTCACCAGATATGATTTTTTACCGTGCACCGTGATTTATGCTTAAAATACGATTCATTCATGAGTTCATGTAATAAAAGTTATAAAGTAGTAAAACCACATTTAAATTAGGTAAATTAGGTGTTATTGATTTAAAAAATAATAATTTCATATTGATTATAATATAAAGCCAGATTGATGATTTATATTATTTGTACATAAAATAATAAAAAACATACAGACATATCAAAACAAAACCGAAATGTACTAACAATAAGGGTTCGATTTTTACAATTTTACCAACGACGGCTCCCAAAAAGTTTTAAGTTTACAATTATTATTTCTTGTATATTATATTATTTATGAATGTATTTTTGTTGAGGGTTTATTACAATAAGATAATGGGAGAAACAGAAAATGATCCATTGATTCTTCTGCAGTTAGCAAGGGATATACCGAAAGGGCAGGGTTACTGAAAAAACTCCTACGCAAGCAGATAGCATTTACTGTCTACGTCCGCTACCTACCCTAAAACTTGTTTTTGTAGTTTGATAGTTCAGCTATACGCACTTGTTTATTAAAAACTATTAAATTTCGTATTAAATTCACTGCAACAACGTATTTTTTACATCATTAATTCCTAAATTGTCCTAAAATATACTACCTCGATCAACCCGCAGCAGACAGGGTAGTTGCGATACATTCGGAGTATTATCGTATCGTTGCAAATGAGTCGTTGTCGATATTGCGAGTAGACCACCTGGTACGTTACATACATTCCAAGAATAAGTACTAATAAAATATAAAATAGCCTGCTATTACTAATCTTATTCTATACCACCTTTATTATAGACTTTTAAAGCCAGAACTTATTGTAATCATCATAATATTATTTACGAAAGACGCTCACTAACTAACAAGAAAACTCAAGTTCCGCAATCAAGCGGTTACGAACGCTATGTATTCTGCCTATGATTTTACTTCTGGTTGATTAATCTATGACACATACTATTTGTCCTTGTCGCGCTGCAGTTGACATCATAATCTCTATCTTGCTCGAACCACCACGGAAATAATTCGAGATTTATTTGTAAATAAGAAATAAAATACAAATACGACGTTCTTTTATATACTTTCGTATGGTATGAAATACCTTACTACTCTTATATATCTTGGAAACATAGTTTTTACATTTTCTTAACACACAGGTTGGCATTTTAGATTATTATTATCACGCCACGAAAACGTTCGGATTAGCTCGCTGCTATTAGCCGACTAAATGAAATTACGACAATTGTCTGAATTTGTCTGCAACAATTTGCGCGCGCTAGTGCGATATCTACCTCTTTATTGTATATAATATCATTGGTAATTATCAATTGCATATACATCATCAATTGAATTTACTACATATTTATTTATGTACGCTATTGCGTGAAGACTACATGTATTACAAATTAAAGAATAGGAATTTACATATTCATGGACAGACGGAGTTCCGAGGCCCATCTTCCGGCTTCATCACGAGATTGTATCGATAGTACTATAATCATTTCTTTTAATTAATTTGTTTTAGTCGTAACAGTCATCACACGTAAAATATTTTGCTCTATAATTTCACTTCACCAAATGATATCTGTATAAGCATAGATGCACTTCAGATCTTCTATACCATGGGATTAATCTGGATATAAAATAATATGAGTATATTTCAAACAAAAAAAAAACATAAGAACACACGTTAATTGTACAAAAGACAACACACAATTGTATTGTAAAACTTTTTGAAGTAAGTGAAAAATATAGTGTCAGTGAAACCAAATATGCATGTAGGTATATTAAATATATTATTTTAGCTCAATCAAATGAGGATAATGAATTCAACCCAATTCGACCAAAATATAATTCACACAAGCTCCTAAAATACTGAACAACCACTTTATCCAAATTGACTTTGGATCATAATTTTTATAACTATTAACAAATCATAGAATTATAAACAGTTACAAAATTTAAGGGTAAATGTATAATACACTTTTAAAATAAAGTGCGTTCAGGCGTTATGTGTGTAATATAAATGTTTTCTTTAAAAAAAACTACTGAACAGCATATGTAAGCGATCGGACAGCCTGAGATTTTATTATGAATTTGATTATTTCATAGCAATAGCAATGCTACAATATTGTAAATTTTTTTTAAAGAGCGTAAAAATGATCTCTCTTTCCGAAGTGGTGGTAGTTAGTGCTTTAATATAAAATTAAAAGTAAGCGAAAGAATTGAATTTTGAACAAATTAATAACTTTTATGTATAGACATATACCTTATGCTTAATAAACCGCAGTAAAGTAACAATCCGTTACCCAAAAGGTTGGCACAGATATGAAAAGACAAACTTACTATGTATGTAGGAGATCACGGGTCCTTTTATTGATGCACTTACGTAGGTGACACCAACTTCATAATGTTCATTAAGTTGGGTAAGCAAAACATGCAGCCCCTTCGTATACCTACATAAAATATACCAACACAAAAACTTATTTTAGTTTTAATAAGGAAAACAATTTATGACATTAAATTATGAAATCAATCACAGGTCAAACAATATCCTAAATTCACTTATAAATAACATAACACAACTAGGCTATATTCGCTAACGATGACGCAATGTTTACACCGACAAATCTTATCATGTTTTTGTTAGTACCGGCCTAGGATGTACAAATCCTTCACAGTTTGCACTTTGACCGTGAGAATACTGAACGATAATGAAAATATTGCGAAGCCTTCTTGACTCAGCATCCCACTTTATCAATGGTTGTAGTGAGCGCAGTAGTTGCTCGTAAGATACCACGACAGCCTGCCGCCAACGATACGTCAGCTTTGCATCGACAAGTGAGTATTTTAAGCATTATTCGTATACAGTACGCAGAAGGTCCTCTGTTTTATCTTGTCTTATATCTTGTATATAATCGAGCCATTCTTTTATATATATAATTTGAATCTCGGAAGCGGCTCCAACGATATTCATAAAATTTAGTATACGGGGGATTTCGGGGGCGATAAGTCGATCTAGCTAAATTTCAAATTAAAAAAATGTAGTATCATTCGTGCTTTAATGAGAAACAGCTACAATAATATTACAATACAAAGGTAAATTTTGCTACTATATACTAGATTATAATAGCTCAGATAGGACATTGGGAATCCATCCGGGAAGCATAAGCCTATTAGTTTATTTCTTGTTCAAGTTTTGTACATTCTTAAAAATCCGAGCAAGGCTCGGTCGTCCAGATATTTAATATTTATAGCAGCAGAATAAATATACGAGTATATAATAATAATAATAATTTTTTATTTGCGAATAACTGCCACCAAATTTTTTACAATTACAATAGATATGAACAATTAATTTCAAATAAAGAAAAGAAAAAAAAAACAATACAAATGTTAAAAAACAATAAAAACAAGAGATATTAATGGTTTGAAACATGTAAGGATTATTTAATAACTAGAAAACGAGGCAGCAGCGCGATTCGCAAAAAGGAAAGTTCTCAGCAAACGTTAGGACGTATTTTCCTAACACTGATATTATGAACTTCCTATTTTTTTTTCCGTGCAAGCTATTTTGGCAGTAATGTGTGAAAAAATAATTATAATATTTAAATATTTATCGTATATCTATATCTAACAAACAAAGCTCAGAACTTAATAAATTTATAAATCTGAAATGAAAATATATAAAAAAGTATTATAAAAATCTATAACTATAAAGGATTCAAAGTCAGTGGTACTCTTGAATATGGCCTGTTACTAATATGGAAAATCACAAATGCATTTTTTATGGATAAATATTTTTAAATTATGTTAAATGTAAACTTATAATATGTACTTTTATTTCTTCTATTATTTTTTTTATTGTAACCATAGTATTAGTTTTACTTTCTAAATGTAATTAGGGAGCATATTTGTAATTTTTATGTTCACCAATTAATTAAGATGTTGAAAAATGTATTGTATACCTATGATCAAAATGAAAATTTATGCGGCACATTTATAGTTTTACTAGATTTTTCCCACAGCTTTGCTGGCGGTGATAATCTATATATATAAGAGAATGTATGTTTGTATGTTCCCTCATAACTTCTAAACTATTCGACCGATCTCAATGAAATCTTTTGAAATAGATTCGTTGAAGCTCAAGTAAGGTTTACATATATAATTTATGTATATGGCAAAACAACGTTTGACAGGTCAGCTGGTAAAGAAATATAATTGAAATGCAAAATATTCTGAAATTCTATTTAGTTTAAATAACTGAAAAACTGCTTTATAAAAAATGTTTACGGCTCGAATTCTTGATAATCAGATGTAGATGCGTAGCCGCAAGAGTGAAAAAATATTCATTCACTATTGCTTAGAGGCGACATTTTATTATATAATGTGAAATTTTTTATTATAGACTAGCTGACCTGGCAAACCTTGTTTTGCCATATAAATTATATATGTAAACCTTCCTTGAGCTTCAACGAATCTATTACAAAAGATTTCATTGACATCGGTCGAATAGTTTAGGAGTTATTAGGGAACATACAAACATACATTCTCTTTTATATATATAGATACATAAAATAGGTGACCGAATACATGATATGTTTTTAATGTCTGTGTTTTGTTGATTTTATACTTATTTGACAGTTTTTTAAATACAGTTGGCAAACAACTGATTGGTACGTACCTCTTCTTCTTCTTCGCTTCATCTCTCTCAGGGTGCCATTTGTTTCCAAAGCGGTGGTATTGTTAGAAATGACATCAAAAAAGAATTCTAAAAGAATCAATATTGAGAAAATAAATGACTTTTATGCCTTTCACTATACCTACTCAATTTAATAGGGTATTTATTACATTTTTGAGGTGCCTCAATTCGATTCCAACATAAAAAAATAAAAACAAAAAATATTCAATTTTTAAATGCCATATGAAATGTATTTAAAAAATTATCGCGCGTTATTTAAACAAAAACGCGGGACGCCGTGTTGTTCTATTGTCACGACGTCACGTTGGTGTCACTTTGTTTGTTCCCGATGGACTCCTAAAGTACACAACCGATTTTACTAAAATTTTGCATGCTATGTGCACTGTGAACCAACTTTAGAGACAGGATAGTTTTAATTTCATTTCGTGACTTTTCATATTTTTTTAATTTCAAATTTTATTTCAGATCGAACTTCTACAAATTATTTTTATTATATTATATTATGCATTTGTTTGGGTAAAGTCTGTGCACTGGTTACCAGCTAGTGTAATATAAATATATTTATGTAACAGATCTAACTGCATATAGTTTTTCTTAAGCCAAATCTGGCTAGAACCTGTTCCCTCAAGAGTTGGCACTTTGCATAATGGCCGTTAGATTTTCTTTCAGAAATAAAATTTTGACACACGTCTTAACGTCTAATCTATACATATAAATAAAATTGGAGTGTCTGTTTGTAATATTGAAATAGCCGTTTTTTTACTTCATGTATATAAATATATATATAAACGGTAATTCACCAAAATAACAATTTTTGTCTGTCTGCCTGTCTGTTTGTTCCGGCTAATCTCTGAAATGGCTGGACCGATTTTGACGGGACTGTTATTGGCAGGTAGCTGATCGACTAAGGAGAAACTTAGGCTACGTTTATTTAAAAAAAAACTTTGATTTTAGAAAATCAAAGTAATGTTGCAATGTCCAAGGATCGGTCTAACTCTAAAAATAATTTATATGGCAAAACAACGTTTGCCGGGTCAGCTAGTTTTAAATAATAGTCTTAATCATTTTATCGTAATATATAATCTTAATATATATAAATTACGTGACACGTTGTTTGTCCGCGATGGACTTCTAAACTAATGAACGGATTTTAATGGGGCTTACTTCATGGAGTGCAGTTTGGTCCAACTTGAGAGATAGGATAGTTTTTATTTCAAATTGGGACCCATAATTATTTTTATTTTCAATATTTGTTTCGTATGGGTGGGTATATTTTCTATGAGAGAATTTTGTGACGCACGGTTTGACAGTTCCGCTATGAAACAATTATAACAACAGGGAGCATTTTTTACGAAATAATTCTTCATGTTTTGAAATATTATTGGCAAATTCCTATTAAACAGTATTTTTTTATTATCTACAGAACAACGTCTGTCGGGTCAGCTAGTTATATATTTTGAAGTTAATTTCAACTGTATACGATGATAGTAATTTCGTAACGTGCCGGAATGACCTCTGTGGGTTTTGGCCTGTTATATATCAATAAATTGTAATTATATATTCCATAATTAGAAAAATAAGTAAGTAAGAAGACATTACCTACTTTTATTAATATTTTTACATATTGAAACTCGGCAGATCACAGGATGCCTGCTAGATTATGGGTACCAGAACGGCGCCTATTTCTGCTGTAATGTGTAAACATTACTGTGTTTCGGTGTAAAGGGCGCCGTAGCTAGTGAAATTACTGGGCAAATGGGACTTAACATCTTATTTCTCAAGGTGACGAGCGCAATTGTAGTGCCGCTCTGAATTTTTGGGTTGTCTAAGAATCCTGAGCGACACTTTAATAATAATAATAACAATAATAATATTGACACACTTTTACACAAATTATCTTGCCCCAAATTAGGCATATAGCCTGTGTTATGGGTTGCAAGACAACGATATATTTAATACAATATACTTATTTAAACACACATAAATTCATATAAACATCCATGACTCGGAAACAAACATCCATATTCATCATATAAATGCTTGCATCTACCGGGATTCCACTCGGCTATAAAGTGAAACTTTTATTACATCGTCGCAAATCTTTTCGTCCATGGATCGCATGTCACATTACACCTGCGGGGTAGGGGTGAAGTTTTTTTTTTATTTCAATTAAAATAAGTCAGGTTGGTCAAGTTGATTACACGCCAGATTTAAGCTCTGAGTTTCCCTTGCATCGTGGTTTCATAAAACCATATTTTTTTTATGTAGCGATTATTATTCAAGTTATTTTTTAAAATATTATATTGTAATATACTGAATCGAATAGAGCTAAAACAAGATTATATAAAATACTTAAGTTCTTTGTGTAATGTACCTAATTGGAATGCTAAATGGCGTTTTAATGGTATTTAAGAAATTTTCATATAAATTGCCAAAACATGTCGGGCGCCCGAGTAAATGTCAGACGATCACATAGAACAATCTTTTGCCGCTTAAAACTCTATCTAAATTTGTTTTTCTTCATAAACTTTTTCTTTACAATGTGTAAACAAAACTCCACGATGATCAGTTTACTATTTAAGATATGAAGCGCAACAAACATACAAAAAAGCTCACAGCTTAGCTAGGATTATGTGTTTTACTGGAATTTGGCGACAGATATTGGGTAAAATTCGTTTAAAGTTGCTTCATTCAATGTATAAATCTCCTGAGATACCATGAGATACAATGAGTATATGATTTTTTCTCTTGTCATAACTGCCTGTTAGACTACATAAAACGTTTCCAATATTGACTCGGCAGAAATTGGCAATATGGACGAGCCGTTAACCGGAAAACAGAAACCCAGCAGGCTTCTTTTTTTTTATAAAAAATAATGGTTACAATGCCAAATAGTACGATTAAATGTAATATTGAATAGCCTGAGGACGGTCGCTCAATTCCCAATCTGTGGTATCATTAAGAAAGTCAATAATTATTTTAGTAACCTTTACCTTTGTATACGTTGGATGAGGGCAGCGCAGGACCGATCTTCGTGGAAATCTTTGGGGGAGGCCTTTGTCCAACACTGGACGTCTTCCGGCCGATGATGATGATGAACCTTTACCACACAAACGATTTTTAACAATTCTTTTGAATTTCGTAATATATATGTTTTGAAGATTATCTGGGATCTTTTTGTAAAAGCATATACAACACCCAACAAAAGAGTTAGCCGAATAGTAGGCATTAAAAGTTTATGTTTGTTAAGTGTTAACATTATGGTTATGACAGTTTCTAGCAAATACTAATACAACAAACTATACAAGTGTGTATAGGTTGGACTATAAACATGTTTCCGGTACAGTATTGAGTTTCAATCAGTTAATGATTGCACATAATATGAGATCAAAAAGTTGCCTCGCTTTACCTAAATAGCTGTGAACGTTGAGCCTTGAATTAGCTTGGTGTTGCAATCACGTTCAGATATATTTAATTTGGCATAAGGTACGGTAACGGTACTTTTAACCAAGGGCGTAGCTACCGCCATATCTGCCATATCATTATACGGGGGCCCACGACGTGCGTAAATAGTCTATACCAATCAGATGATATGGCCGGTAAAACTACACAGAACCTACCTATTTTCCATTAGTTTAGTATCAAATTCCAATTCCAATTCAAATTCCAATTCCAATTCCAATTCCAATTCCAATTCCAATTCCAATTCCAATTCAAATTCAAATTCAAATTCAAATTCAAAAACACTTTATTCGTGTAGGTCACGAAAAATGACACTTATGAATGTCAAAAAAAATAAAATTATTGTTTCTTATTGAATTTACCGTTACTTCGTAAAGGGTTGAGCTAATGAGAAGAAGTAGCAAGAAACTCATTGCCACTCTTTTAAGTCAAGATTTAATAATATATCATATAATATCATTAATTTTGGTCTTTCACGACAAATAATAATAAGAGATAGTTTACAAACATTCTAATGTATGTATAGTCTGTACTATGGATGCCAGATAACAATATACTTATTGTTATATACATACATACATATGTATATATTATACCTCGAAAACAAACTTTCATATTCTTCATGATAGTGATAGTATCTACCGGATTAGAACCGGGGTCCGCTAGTTTAGAGGTCAGGGCATTTACCACTAGGCTATCATTATGTAATAGAAAATCGTAATCTGTTGCTACAAATACGTACCTTTTGTATGTTATTAAAATCTGTATGCCCATATTCAATTGATGTCTCAGCGGTACACAAACAGAAGATTTCAATGGTTCAAATTAAGAGTACAATTAATTATGACTAGACGTAATAATTTTATACTGTGTAATTAATATACGCGAAATAAAGTTATTCCCAATTTACCTTTGTTACTACCTGAAAAGGAGAATTAATTTTAAATTTTGGAGGAGTTTGGTAACAAACACTGCGACACGAGAATTTTATATATTAGATAGTAGGGATAGCTTTTTTTATATTATACATAAGATAATTATGTAAGGCCTTTGATTGTGTTTAACATTCAACGCTGGTCAGGAAGCTATGTCACTATCGCATAAAAGGAACTGCGCACTATCTTCTGATTTCATATCTACACAATAGAATTCAGAAGGTCGACATGAAAGGCAGGAGATCTTCTGGGACTCCTCACAGTATGGGGGTACCACAAGGGTCTATTCTTGCACCGTTCCTCTTCCTTATCTATATAAATGACCTTCCTTATCTTATAGAAAATATAAAAGAATTGTTAAAAAAACGATTGTGTGGTACTCTAACATAAATGTCACATCCTATCTTGAATAAAAATATTTGAATTCCAATTTGAAGTTAAGAAAATCGACTTCGTCAATTAGCAGACCTTCATGTATATGTAAGGTCGTGCTCTAAGACCTTTAGTTAAGTGGAATTATTTCTTTAAAAATAAATACATGCGCATAGTCTTGCGCTGTGTTAGGCAAGCATATTGTGTTTGCATGTTTTTTTGCGTAACTGCTATAATTAACTCAGCTTCTGTACACTGAATACTGCACTTAACGGATGCGTTAATTATAATAATGACAATACTTCATATAAAATACTAAGTATTTTTTTTTGTCCGTGAAGCGATTATGTATTGTATGGTTAAGATTGTATAAACTCCAATTGACGCTACTTTGGGTGCCAGACTAAAATATATTAAATAAGATAAATATTTCGGTCAACGGACCAGCTAGCTATTCAACGCGGAAATGATTCCAATATTTTTGGTACACTTCTTCTAGTCTTTATTCTACTTCTAGTTTTTACTTCATGTAATCATTTTAAGGATTGTAAGTATAGTCTTAAGAATTAATATATTTAATAATATTAACATCCCCTCGACTTTACTCAGAAATGGAAATCCATCAAATTTTTATTGGCATCCACTTGGATTTGAACCCGGATCACTTAACTTTATTGCCAGTCAATATATTTAATATTAATGTAATTCTTCTTTACGTGTATATCATTGAACTCTTTCTAACTGGACTTATTTTGTACATTAATGGACATTTTTATTTTGTTCCGGTACACATAATCTCCGAATCAGCAAAAGCAATGCCAATATTATTTTATGCATTTTGCAGCTTGGTTAAATTTATTGATAAAGTGAGATAGGTATTTGATATCGTCATTTTTATATACTGTTAATAATAATAAAAGGAATTTATCTTCTCGGCATAATTAAACAATGGCTCATTACAATGCAAGTATAATTTAAATGTATATGGAAAAACAAGGTAATTGTGAAAAATATCTTATTGCTCCAGGTTATTCTAGATTCTTTTTTCGGATGTTACATCTCAGTGTCTTTCAAATTTCCATATAAGGTTTTAAAATTCACAGTTCATTCCTACGTAATAAGTACAAAACACATTATATAAAAATAAAGTATTAATGATTGTTGGAGGTGTTCGTTGGCAATTAATCTATATGTCGTAGGTATATTATCAAAGCCGTGATATTACAATTTCACTAGTGATACGAGTATTATAATGAAACGGTAGATTGTAAATCGAATTCATTTCTTACAATTTAACGGCTGTTTTAGTTACATTGTAATGTCACGGGTGCACTATAGTGATCCCATTAATATTATAAATGTGAAAGTTTGTATGTGTGGATGTATGTTTGAACTGCTTTAACGCAAAAACTATTGATTGGATTTTGATGAAACTTTACAATAATATAGCTTACACACCAGAATAACACATAGGCTATTTATTATTTACAAAACTATTGCGTGAATTATACTTTATATGGCAAAACAACGTTTGCCGGGTCAGCTAGTATTATAATAACTCTAGGCAGATAACAAATGAAGTTAGCAGTGTGAGACAGCGTCGGGAGATTTGGTTGGTATTTTTTTTTTTCATACGCAATTTACAAAAGAATAATAGTAAACATTGAAGCTGTATGCAATTTTCCATCTGAAATTATAGTTGAAATAGAAGAAACAAGGGCCGATTCGGTTCTTTTGTAATTAGAACGATTTTCTTGTGAGTTTCCCTGTATACATCGTCACTGTTACAATCGCCACCATCATGAATTACTTACGTATGCCACAAAAGCTTTAAATTCAATCATAAATGTTTTGTTGAAAGTAATTTATATTGTAGGTAGAGTTGAAAGTGTTTTGAGATCGTTAGTTTCATACGCCTTTCATATTACTTTGTTGTTTTTGAATAGACAGAAGATATTTCACAAGACTTTGTTACTATGTCTCTTTGTGTCGTAAATACTTTGTAGCTTCAAACAGTTTTGTAATACGCCATTTATTTTTAATGAACTTTTACAGTTGTCACCATAAGCACTTAAAACATCAAAAAAATATTCAATATTTTTTGCAATGATATACATCTGCATATATGACTATAACAATACTTTCTTTCTCGGTATTTCTTCTTAAAAAAGCGCATACACCTAAATCTGGTTATGATTCTTATACAGCAGTGTTCACTTAAAATCACATTGATAATTTTTTCTGGTAAAATGTATCTAAATGGAAAATTAGATACAAGCAAGTTATCAAAATTTCAAGGGAATTTATTTCATAATTAGTTTTTAAAGAACCTTAGAATTACTTGCTTAAATAACGAACTATTCAGTTACGATAATGGCTGTTTGTAAATATTTGTGGTTACGTCATTGCTGTTAGGTATGTAGGTACCTAAATATAAATTATGCTTTATGCTAATCTATACAGAGGTTGATAGGTTGACACTTATCAACTCTAGGATCAAGGGATTAAATGACAATGTAATAATATTATGGATATATTTTGATACTTTAAAAAACCGAAATAATAATCCACAATCTCTAATACTTTCTTAAAAATTTTTGAAATTAAACTTTTTTTATATTGTGGGAGTTTCAATTGTTTTCTCACATGGTCTTTCTTTAAATCAAATAGAAACTAATGCCACTTATTCAATCAGGTCAACGAAATAATACTTATAAATGTCGAGCTGAGCTTTAACGGAAAGAAGTGGCACGAAACACAATGCCACTCTTTTAAATCAAAATAAACAGATTTATCGTTTGACAAATCATTTTTATAACAATCGATGTAAAGCAATGCAACAAAAAAAGTCAAACGTCAAAAGATAATACAATTAATTAGCGTAGGAGGCCCAAAGCATTTTTCCGTTGCCTCTAATACGGAAAGGGTCGGCGAAAAGAGAAATTAGCACGAGGGTTGCAATGAGAAATACTGGTCACTAAAGATAATTATGAAATCGAAAGACTTAATCATGGCATTGAATAGGAAAACCTTTGAGGCATGTGTACTTACATGTCTGACTTACGGTTGCTAAACATGGGCACTGACCAAAATCTGTAAGAGAAAGATGTAAATAAATTATATACCATCATAGGGCAATATGCAGTCTAAAACAGAAGAGATAATAATAATATATAATAAACACTGTTCTCGGTACAAGAACGAAACTTACTGAGATACTGGAATGAATAGACTAACAGAAATGGAGGTGGGCAGAGCACTTGATGCGAAACACAAAAGGAAAATGGAGCCAGGCAGTGACGAAATGGTATCCAAGGTATGTCAAGCGAAATCGAGTAAGGCAGTTTACTAACTGGAGGACTCACACGCGAGACAGGAAGCAATGGAAATCTTTAGAGGAGGTTTATGCCAAGAGGCACGCCGAAATTAGGGAAATGTCGTAAATTTAGTTTTAGAATTATTGTATGTAGTTTGTTTCGAAATAAAAGGGCTTGTTGTTATTATGATTTAATGCTATGTTATGAATGTTTCAAAATCACGGCGATTAATAAATTTGAGTGTAGGACCATAACAAATACGCGCTTGGCATCGCAAGTTGTACTTGCAGGTTAAGTTGCTATTAATGTAAAACTTGCTTGCTAACTAGGAGACCTGCTGGCATACTTCGGTGATGTAAACGATTGCAATACAAGATTGTATCTATGGATTTTGTATTGCAGCTATCGAATATTATTGTTGAGGAATAAGCATTTAAGGCTGGGATGCACCAAGTAACTTTAGCAATAACAAACATGATAACGTATCGGTTAAGAAAAAAATTAAAATATTGAAAATTTTTAGATGACGTCATAAGTTCAACTGCTAACCGTAACCGTCCAATCTTAGCCGATTTAAGCTATTGCTAATGTGAAATAGCTAAAGAGCGACCTGTCAAATGTTTCAAATAATATTCGATATTGACTTGATACTTCACTTTTAACTATAACCATGCTAAGGATTACGATGGTGCAACACATTCCGCAGTCTATGTTAAAGTCAGCGTTACTGTTAACTTTAAATTTGACTTAAACCTTAACTATAACAGTTAATATGATGCAGCCCAGCCTAAGGTTATATAAAATATTTTAACCATATCTCAGCGTAAACTTAGTTATAATAACTGTTAAAGCCAATAGCTCAGACCGCTTATATATTGTCTATTTGCAAATTTATAATTATAATAATACTAGCTGACCCGACAAAAGTTGTTCTGTAGATAAAAAAAAAATACTGTTTTATAGGAATTTGCCAATAAAAATTCAAAACATCAAGAATTATTTCTTAAAAAATGCTCCCTGTTGTTATAATGAAATTGTTTCATAGCGGAACTGTCAAACCGTGCGTCACTAAATTCTCTAATAGAAAATATGTCCATACAAAACAAATATTGAAAACAAAACTAATTATGGGTCCCAAATCGAAAAAAAACTATCCTATCTCTCAAGTTGGACCACACTGCACTCCATGAAGTTATCCCCATTAAAATCCGTTCATTAGTTTAGGAGTCCAAAATAGTTAATCTTTTCAATCTTCTACTTATAAATAAATAACCATTTAACACATACATACTAATATGTTTTTTTAAGTTGAATAATAAAGATATTTAAGGTTATACTTATTATAAGGTTACTAATTTAGTTTAACGTATAATTTTTAAACACTTCAAGTAAACTTCAAAATTTTTACCATTTGCTTGCAAGATCTTTGTATAAAAATATTCCGTTGTTCTTTTGTAGAGAGAATATTTAGTTTACTTTTCAGTCACCCAGTGTTATATGTTTGAAATCGGATTTTTATCGGTGCTATCAAATTTTTTAATAGCAAAAGCACAAGACTACCAACTAAGAAAAGAAACTTATGCCCCAGACCTGACAAGAACGGGCGCAAAATCTCAGCGGACTTCTTCTTTTTTATAAAATTGCGATCAAAAATAAAATTCAAATTTATATTTAGCCTGTAGCCTGACGGTGATCGCTCCATTCCTGCTGTGATATCATTAAGAAAGTCATTTGTGTTATGTAACCTTTAGCACATAAACGGTTTTTTAACAATTTCGTAATACATTTGTTTTGAACATCTTCTGGGATCACGCAGACAGATATCGCCCAACAAAAGACATAACCAAGTAGTAGGCATAACAAGTGTATGGTTCCTGCTGTCAACATTATGTTTATAAAGTTTCTAGAAAATTCGCTTCTGTGCCTATGTACATACTTAACATTTTCAAGAATATATTGAGAGGCAAGAGTTAAAATGTTAATCATTTGAACCCTACCAGGGGTATGAAAATTTATTTGTTTATTTATTCTATTATTTATTTAATACAGCTTCGAAATTACAATAACTAAAAAAAATTGGTCCCACAAAACCATCTTGATGGTTTGTCTGTGGGATCAGCGCAATCTTAATTATAACATTTAGTAACTTAATATATAAATGTAAAGTTATGGAGCTTTTTAAAAAACTTGGAAGTGAAAGTTGTTACATAATATTGATTAACATTACTAAGGACTAATATTATTTAAATGCTAATATATAATGTGTCTAGATTGTCAATATAATTTTAGACATATTTTGAAACTTTATTTTATGAGGTTCGTGCAGTGACCTATATATATAGACAATGCACCTCATACAAAATCATAACCGAAATATGGCGGCACATGCAAATTACACCATAATAAAGCTTCGACTACTAGGTCTATACATTTCTGCGTTTTCTCCAGTTGTTTAAAATATTATTGGTCAATAGGCAGCAATGTAAACGTACACAATACGGCATAGCTACTAATATATATAAGAACATTTTAACTATCGGGAAAACCACACTATTTTAAGCGTATTACTCGACATTCAATAATTTGTTAATAACAAGAGCTTCTTTTTTAGTTCTTACAGTATGGAAACAATCATATACAACCAAGGCGTAAAAAAAGGAAAAGTATCCATTTAATCCCAAAGATTTTATGAGAACCGTTATAAAAACTTTAGTCGGGTTCACATATAACAATCGACGGCTAAAGAAAGCTATAGAACGCAAATTGAATGAATAAGTCAGCGCGGCGAGTGTTACAAGTGAAAGGAGATTTTTATCAATTTTACGTCCTCCGACGTTTTTATATGTGGACAAGGTCTAATAGCACTTTTTTTTATGAAAATAAGGGACGAGACGTGCAGTATGTTCAGCTGATGGTAATGGATATGCCCTACGACAATGCAGTCCCGCTCAGGATTCTTGAAAAACCCAAAAATCATAAGCGGCACTACAATTGCGCTCGTCACCTTAACACAGAAGATGTTAGGTCTCATTTACCTGTGCATTTACCGAGTAATTTCACTAGCTACGGCGATCTCAGACCAAAACACAGAAATGTTTACACATTACTGCTTCTCGGCAGAAATAGGTGCCGTTGTTGTACCCATAATCTAGACGGCTTCCTGTGCAAATGACCCTCCCATATATTTGAAACTATATATATTTGAGTAAAAGTATGGATGAGGGTATTTACTGGCGCAATGTATTTACTGTGTTTTACCTCTAATTTTAACGCTAGTGTCACTCCCATATTGTAAATAGTTTTAATATTGACAAAAATATAGTAGCAATGAAGAATAACAATGTGTGCGAGAGAGAAGAACATCTCTAACGGGGATTCAGTGAGATAGAAAAGGAACGCGAATCTATTAATAATGTAACTGATTTTTAGCCACGTTTGACTTTAGCTCCTGAGTGTTTTGAATATATTCAACAAGCTAACGTATATATTGATATAATCAAAATTGGTCACGCTTTATCGTTCGGTCAGGTGGTCTACACGGTAGTATATTCTCAGTCTAAGTTCGAAAATAAAATAGTATCTAATTAAATAATGAATAATTATGAAACCCAGTGTTACGAAAGCTCGTATATTATAAAAATAATTGAGTAAAAATAACTATTTATCAAACATAATAGCAACACTAATCTTAATAAGTATTAAGCGTGCTAGTTATGTTTTCTATGTAAACTTATATAAAAAATACACTATAAATAATCAAAAATATGGATATAGGAAGCAAGGTGGAATGAATATAAGTACAAGAACTGGCAATACATTTTTTTTCTTGCAGTGTGAATAGTTTGATTATTCTACTAGCGTAAATCTTTAGAGCAATTTACAACTATATAGGTACCACAAGTTATTAAATTTATTACTATCACTCAATTAAAATTAATCTTTAAATTTAAACAAAGAAAAGAAACAAATTATAAATACCAATGATAATCTTAATTATAATAAAACATTTACCATTTTTTAAATAAATTATGAAATATATTTTAATATTTATTTAGACATACGTGATATACTGTATCTTCTTCACACCACAATACTTATAACTCATCTGAGGTTTATTTATGATTTATTTACATTTATTTCTTACTTATTTAAGTCGAAGTGTTGAAGTATAATTTCTATTGCATCAGATTGCAGAGATTGTATCAATATTTTGTTAAATGCTGCACATGAATCAAAGTAGCTGTCGTAACCTTTTCGTCACCGACATCTTAGAAAATGTAAATGTTCATTTCAAGGTGTGGTAATGTGTTTGAATTGAAGCTCATCTTCACTAAAATGCCACTATCACATCTGCATGAGGTTCAATCTCAACGAATTTCACGTATTTCAGCCCCACACACACACACACACACTTTTTTTTTGACACTCAGCACACACTTTTATCAAGCTCATTCTGTACATGGGCATACTATTAAGGCTTGCAAGACCACAACAGATGATTCTCGGCCCAACCAAAATGATAGAGAGCATTGACCTCGCTAAGTTTTGTAGAGCGATTTCACATCTCGACTCATATACGCGCAAAACAGCTGACGCCACTTGTTTGTACGAGAATCTTGATAATTTGAAATAAATTTAAATTGATTTTATTTCATAATTTTAAGCATTGAAAACTACAGTGCATAGAGTTAAGTGTTGCCAGGCTTTTTCAAAGTTCGATAGAGTTCTTGTTATCTCTCTAGTGTTGCAAGGGAACTTTGGCGACGGTAACCTACTACCAGGTAACTTGAAAGCATCTATTCGATAAAAACTAATACTGTGATAGGTGTAAGTGTATAAAGTTAAACTAATATCTACACATAATTTTAACAAATCGAATTTAAAGGGCATTTAAATTTTTGTTACTGTGTTTTTATCTTAGATTTTGCTTAAAAGTTACTTTTTAATTATTATTTTTGTTAACCCCTCGTTTCGCGAGCGTGTAATGTAAAAAATCACTTAATATTACAAGTGTTTTAATTATTCAAAAAGAGTTTTATTTAAATCTAGTAATCTTATATTTCATAAGTTTCTTCAAATATATTTATTTAATATAATTGGTTTGATACTTCTTAAACTAGGCAAAAACAGTTTTAGCTTAATCGAAAATATACCTGTACATCTATATCTATCGTGTCTACTGTCAAATCGTGCGTCAATAAATTCTCTATAATAATATGTCCATACAAAACAAATATTGAAAATAAAAAATAATCATGGGTTGCAAATTGAAATAAAAAGTATCCTATTTCTCAAGTGGGACTAAACTGCACTCCATGAAGTAGTCCCCGTTTAAATCCGTTAATTAGTTTAGGAGTCCATCGCGGACAAACAAACGTGTCACGTTATTTATATATATTAGATGAAGTGATGACGTAATATCGTCAAAAGTACATTAAAGCGTCAAATTATATTTGAGGTTATGGCACTTACACCGGACCCGAAATATTTTCGGCTCTAAAAACATGTTGGAGACCAGTAGTGTTTGAGCGTAACTTACCACGTTGCTTAGACACGTGCTCAAGCCTCAAGCTATATTTGTGCTGACAAACGAGTTATATTTACGTAACAAGTAAGTAAAGACAGTCGCTCGCTACTATGTAGTAGTATCACAAATTAAAAGACTACAATATTATATTTAAATGAAACATTAAGTTTCTGAAGACAATTTTGTCCAGAGTCCTCTTTATTTTATCGATATACTAGCGGAACCAACAGACGTTTTCCTGTACACACGTGTTAAATTTGTTAAAGTGGTCTAGAGTGAGGAGATCATTAACATACGTAGGAGAATTATATGTCGACTGTATTGATAATCTAAACCAATTTCAAATTCACTGGAACACTGTAGAAAATCATCAAAATCGGTCCAGATATTTAGGAGGTAGTTCAATTGTGAATCTAAACCATCCTCGAATCCACTTAAACACACATAGAGAATTTCACTAAAATCGGTCCAGCCGTTTAGGAGGAGTTCACTGTCAACACACGTACAGAAGAATTATATATGTTAAGATATGGCCGGCAACGATCATGTGGTTTCTTTGGTTTTGATTGTAAGCGGCGGCGATCTCCTAACATCAGGTACACCAATACACTCCTCCTTTTCCATAACTAGGAAAGAATAGAGAAGAGTTCACAATTATTAAAAGAGAATCTAGTACCGAAAGCTTTTATACTCTTAATAAATTTCTATATAAGTAACAATTTCAAATAAACTTAAAGATAAAACTTGTTTCATATAATGGTAATAAATGGTGGTAAAGGAGCTCCTGCAATTAGACCACTCATCGGTCCATGTTGCGTGCAGTGTTGGTCAGATGTTCCAACCAGCCCAGCTCCTTCCAGAAGTTCAGAACACTCATGGGGTGTTCGCAGACTGCTCGAAGCGTTGTATGAATGTTGAACCTTGTATTAACTTAGGTTTTTGGCGGCTCGTTGGCCACCCCTGCACATTCCAGGATTATATGAGTGACCGTTTCATCTTCGGCCAGACAAGATTTCAACTTTATGTTACATATTATAATATTCAAGTCGTTTAGAATGCCTTTTGTACTGAATAGAGTAGTAAATACTTACACAAATGAAACAAAAATAAAATTTTATAAACGATGTGGGACTCGAACCTGCGACCTTTCGCGTTCCGTGAGAGAGCTCTTTTCAACTGAGCTAACCGTTCGTGTGACGTATCGTTTATAAAATTTTGTATGCTTTGTTCAACTCACAGGTTGTGGCAGCAATTTCGTTTTCAGTTTTATTTGTGTAATTAATCCCAGAAATAATCACTTTAAAATATAACAAATTGTTTAGTAAATACTTATTGATTATAAATAGCTGACCCAGCAAACGTTGTATTGCTATATAAAGTAATAAAAAAAATTTTTGGGGTGTAAAAAATAGATGCAACCGTTTCGCAGACCTACCAAATTTATCGTACTACAATTATTGTAAGTATTGATCCATTCCCATCTTGCAACCCTATAGCGGATTTGTGAATGGAACTAAATAATATAAAAAAAGGCGATACAAAGATAGGGGTTGATCGTAGAGGGTTGAAAATTTAGAGTTGTTATGTATGTTTTAATGCTGTATCATAAATATAAAAAAAATTTAGGGGTGGACCACCATTTACATTTAGGGGGATGAAATATAGATAGAAGCCGATTCTCAGACCTACTGAATATGCATATAAAATTTGGCAAAAATCAGTAAAGCCGTTTCGGAGGAGTAAGGTAACTAACATTGTGACACGAGAATTTTATACATAAGACAATGATTGCCTGTGTATTAATCAATTTCAAACAGATGAATAAGTTAATTATGGAACGTTATTACATACTGATGGCAATGACATTCTATACATATAGAAAATCACACCACATAAAACAAAACCGAAAAATGGACCATGCCACAAATTACTCCATAATGAACAACTATATCTATAGATTGCCATATTTACTCCAGTTGCTTAATTATATCTGTCAAATATAGTCGTCATTATAAAGTTCAGCGCCATTTTCTGCCTCGTAGTAGTGGTATTTGGTGTAGATAGCAAATATTAAGATCAAAATAGGGTAACTATAAAGTAAAATTTAAAAATTTTGTAGATTATCAGAAGTTGGGAGTAATTACAACTGGAAACCAATTTATTTCTTATTGACATTAACTGAGATATGCACTATAATTATTGTATGTCGCAATTTTTATGTTTAACAAGCCGTGTCCAATACCGCGTCAGAGAGGACTCAGATCAGATTAAGTTTATCAAATGTGTACCTTATAAACTTATTTCGATATAATATGCAATTGTATTATCATATATTTTTTTAATGAAAATAATGGACAAGTCCAGCAGGACGTTCAGCTGATGGTTATTGATACGCCCTGCCCATTACAATGCAGTGCCGCTCAGGATTCTTGAAATACCCCTAAAATTCTGAATGGTACTACAACTGCGTTCGTCACCTTGAGACATAAGATGTTAAGTCTCATTTGCCTAGTAATTTTACTAGCTACGGTGCCCTTCAGACCGAAACACAGTACTGCTTCACGGCAGAAATAGGCGCCATTGAGGTACCCATAATCTAGCCGGAATCCTGTGCAAAGGAGCCTCCCAATTTATATTATCATAACGCAAGTTGAATTTACAGAATATATGCTCATAGAAGTTGTTAAATATAAAGATACAACAATGTACTTGTGCTTTTCTGTCAAATGGCCTGTGGCAATGTAATAAAACAATAGCAATTGCCTAGAAGCGATTGAAGTAAAACTTAATAAAAATTAACTTGAGGAATAATTAACAGATACATAAATATATTATATATATATCCATTAAAAAAGCCGTGTTACCAACTAAGCACTTACGTATTGCTGAAGAGCTAGGAGCATTGTAAGATGTTTTTGCTATTTTGTTTTCTTGTAATCTTTGACGATATAACCTCATCTTTGTAGCAAAGTTGCCATTTCATTCTCTACCTAGAATAAAAAAGAATCTTTATAATAACATTATTTTAACAAGTGAGATTTTTTTATTTTACTAAGACTGACATAGAGTTATATTGATATTATTTTTCATTAGAAAATAAGCATTTACACTTCTTACAGGTCAAGTCATTATCAGGTTCTTGATTTTCTCTTTTATTCTTATTTATTGATGAAAAAGTAAAATGTTCCTAGGATTCCTCCATTTCATTTAACTGATTATTATTTTATTTTATATTCTATTTATAATTCATTAATACCAGTTGCACGTTTTAAAATTAATTAAAACAAAATAATTGAAAATCAGAATTTGATGGTTAGATTACTAATTAACACATATCAATATGACGTTGTTATTGAATATTAACGAATATAATAGGCTAATAATGGAAGAAGAAACCAAAAACCAGATGATACAGAAACGTGACGCCATCTTGCCGTAACTGACTTCCGGTTCCGTTGCATTGTCGTCCAGTTACCTCGTAGCCTAAAAAAGCTTTACTTCAAAAAATATCTAAAATTACAAAGTACATCTTAATTAACTTCAATTTAATGTTTTAGGATACATGTATAAATTTATGTGTTGTCTATTTCGTATTATGTAGTCATTTATATGTAATCTTTTCTGTATTAATTCTAGTTTCTTTGAATTTTCAGCCACCTAGAACTCGTACTTCCCAAACGTGCTGTTAAAGATACCTTATTATGTTTGTCTATTATTTATTACCTGACTGTTTTGTAGAAATGAAGGCCGAAATGTCTGTGCGGGATTTCTACAAGGGCAAGAGTATATTAGTAACAGGCGGTACTGGACTTATGGGGAAAGTGCTTATCGAGAAATTACTGTATGCCGTGCCGGAAATTGGAAACATTTATATTTTAATGAGGCCAAAACGAGGAAAGTCTGTGACGCAGAGGATGGAAGAGATGCAACGAAAACCGGTGGGTGCATAAAACAAATACTTTCAAGAACCGCACATTACGACCACCATAAAAATAGACTATTTTGTATCTGTAAACATGTTATTATTGATAAATTAGATATCGATAGTATTATTTCATTCAAATTTCGAATATCCCTGAAAAACAAAGAAATTTGATTTGACCATCGAAATGAAATGTCAATTTGCAAACAAATTTGACAAATGTTGAACGTAAGTAAGATTTTGAATGATATGATAGTTGGGGCCGACCCTAGTTTCTCTCTGAATAAAACAAAAACTATGACAGCTACCAGAAAACTTTTAATACCGCCTTACCGCCATCACTGGTTAAAATTAATGGGGGTCTTAATATGCGGCTCCTGAATGCATCATGTAGGCTTATGATATGTGGGCAGATAAAGTAGTGTATGTCTACATACATAGTTAGGGATTAAAACACTCGTGCTTAAAATGCCCATCATTGTGTACAGTCACATAAACTACTATATTAAATAGATGTATTATATTTTAATGTATAGGATATTTTGTAGGTTTAGGTACCTACCTGTAAATTGTTTAAATAAATACCTCTATGTTTAAACTACTCATTTTTGCCATTGATTTACTCTTTGACATTATTTTTTGTTTTAAATGCGTCAAAAGATTATATGCCCTTGAATCTCATTCAGCCATAGCTTACCGAAACCCTCTAAGAAAAAAGCGATTCACTCGATTGTATGAAGCGTGCTGTTATTGATAGATTGACAGATGGCGGCTTAATCTTGAATAAGACGAAGATTTTTAAACAACTACATTCCTACTATGAACTCTTTTTGCGATTCAATTGACAACCAAAAATGAACTGCTTTGCTATTCGAGTTGTATTTGCGAGTGATTCGAAAAAAGTTCCTATTTCCTTAGAGGAAAGTGAATCGTGTTGTTAATAACTTTAAAAAAATAGTAAAATTTTATTGATGAAAGATGAGATGAGAATACTTTGTTGGACTTTTTTGTAAAACAAAAAACTGAAAATAAATACCGAAAACAACGAACAGCTCGTTGAGAGCGTGTTTGCGCTGGTTTCTGCATACTAGCTGCACGAATGCTTGCTTTGTTACCTATTGGACTACGCCCCTAACACAAGTACCTTAAGTTGCCTCTTTCTACAATTCAGATTAGCCCAAATTATGCGCACATCAACATATCAGATATCTCAATAACAACGTAATAAAGATTTTAAAAGTGCTGATTACTTTTGTAATCCTACATTGCTCCTGATATACAGCTATTTGTGAAGGTATGGTGTGCAAAATTACTAAAATAATCCCCAAATATTTAATTTGAAAACATCAGTTCAGCTAAAAATCTCACAGATGAAATGAAATATTTTTATGGTTGCTGGTTGTGGACCAGTTTGCGCAGTTTAGAGTTACACTATATTTACGCTTTGTTTCACGTCTCCCACACTTCTATTACCTTCCTATTTACATATCTATGGTCTTAACAGATCTATATGTATATTCATACACAGATCCGTAGTCTCTTTAGAGGTAGTGGTAACTTTACATTATAAAAGTATTGTGTAGGTATATGACTAAGTAAGTTGTGTTGATTTCAGCTATTTGACAGGCTGAGAAATGAGCGACCATCAAGTTTCAATAAACTAAAACCAATACAAGGTGACATTCTGTTCGATAACTTCGGGTTGTCTGATACAGACATAGCGCTCCTGTCAGATGACGTCCGTGTCGTATTCCATTTCGCCGCGACCCTAAGGCTGGAAGCTCCACTCAAAGACAATGTGAATATGAATACAAGTGGAACCCAGAGGACCCTCAATATTGCAAAGAGACTTAGGAACTTGGAAGTGTTTATACACCTCTCTACGGCGTTCTGTTATCCTGATTACAAAGTACTAGAAGAAAAGGTAAAGTATTAACGAATGGACATAGAATTTTCTTGCGTACAGACGTGTATAGGTGTGTGTGGTGTCACACCAGAATAGCACCACCCTATCTCCTCCCTTGGGTGTCATGAGAGGCGACTAAGGGATACAAACAACGGAGGATGGGCAACAGCATCTTTCGTTAAGAGTACACCATTTACTGCGATCGCCAACCCGCTTACCAAGCGTGGCGATTGTAGCAAAAAACTCCACAAAAATGACAGACAGACGAGGTGACAGCCCGATAATACGTGATATAATGCACATATAATAATGTTAGAGTATTAATTGCACAATCTGTTACAGCTTTCAGTCTTCCTTTAAGTCTATTACGATTCATAGTTTCTTGCCGAATTATAAATTCGGGTATAAGGCCCTAAAGTGACTTTATTTCAAAGACTTTTCAAAGTTTCGCATAATATTCAGGTACATGCGCCAACGGTCAGACCTTCTGACGTCATGCGCCTCGTTGAGTGGCTTGACGACAAACAAATAGGGCAACTTACACCTTCTCTGCTGGAGTCTCACCCTAATTGTTATACGTATTCGAAGAGATTAGCTGAGTCACTTGTCAACGATGCGTATCCAACGCTGCCTGTCGTAATCGCCCGACCTAGCATTGGTAAGTCTCGTTATAATCTAGTTATTAATTAAGCTGATCATATATGTGTTAAAAACATCATTAGCTTTGTACTAGGTATCTGACTGTATCTATCAAGACACTGTTTTTCAGAAATGCTTGCTTGTATCAAGTTTAAATTAACACCAAAGAAACTAAATCAAATCAGCCATTCCAGCTTTATTTATGTTTTAAGTTTGCGCAAACTAATCACGAAAATTTGGCAAATAGCAAGATTTTTTTTTTGTTAAATATCGCGAATTAAGTTTGGTTTCAAACAGGCGATAGAATATACTATTATTATCTCCTGGGACTCCTCTCGGTATGGGGGTACCAGAAGGGTCTCTTCTTGGACCCTTCCTCTTCCTAATTTATAGAAATGATCTACCTAACCTCCTAGAAAAAAAAAACACAAGGTGGTATTATTTGATTAAGGTGACACTTCACTTATATTCAAAGTGAAACGAAGCCAAGTTTTATATGGCGAAGTAAACAATGCTCTATCTGACATTGTGTACGGGTTCAGCGCCAATAACTTATTGTTAAATAATCATAAAACCAAATATATTAAATTTACCGCGCCAAATGTTAAAAATGTAGATGCGAATATTTTATTAAGCGGAAAGGTGGTAAGACCAGTGGAATCTGCTGTATTTCTTGGCATTACTCTTGATTCCAAACCTCCACCCTCAGGCTGGCTCTTTAATTATTGTACGATATCACATTGTAATCCATATTTTTACATTTAAAAAAAGCCCGCTGAGTTTCATGAAATGAATGAGTGGTAGTTTTTGACGTTCAATAGGTGATTTTGTATCCTATTTTGAATAAAAATATTTGAATTTGAATTTATTATAAAGAGGTAAAGTTTGTGAGATTGTATCGGCAAACTCTGGTACTTATAAACCGATTTTCAAATTTCTGTTACCAATAAAAACCACTTTATTTGTGAGTTTCATGGCCCATTTAACCTGAAACATGAAAACACTTTGTGGTAAGAGTAAAAACAGTTTGACAGTTCGTAAGTAAGAGAAAAAACAGTTTGACGAAAACGTTTATTACAAACGCTTGCTTACAGACGTTTGCTATGAGTGATAAATATGATTGTTTTGTTTTGTTTGCATGTGGCAGCATCAGAACATTAACCAATATGGTTACACTGGTAAATGGGGACGCAGTCGCGGGTACCGGCTTGTTTAATATACATATAAACAGATACAACGCACCAAAAACAGACTTAATTTATTATATTTATTAAACAAATCAAATCTTATAACTATATTTACTACGATAGGATTAAAGTTAAACTATAATTAAGGGGAAGCGTACCATGAGTACATTCAGCATTTCCGCATTGGATAGCTAGGCTAATCTGTTGACCGAAATAGCTGCCAGCGCTTGGGTTTCCAGTAGCCCTATTGAGCTGCGAAGGCGAGGCCTTTGGCTATTTAGATTCTCCGTGCCTCTGGGCTTCACGGGGCAAGTATCTCGAAACCAAAAGGCACAAAGATGTAAGTCTCGCTGAGACCGATATATTTGCGACGCTTGCTGTCTTCGGCAGGGCTTGCAGCCCCAGCACCAAGTACCGTAACTTGGACATGAGAAGGAGCCAAAGTGTCGACACAAGTCGCGTCCCACACCAGCGCCCTTCCCCGTGCCCAAACCTCAAAGATGCTTAATCTTTATTAAAAGATCTTAAATTAATTGCAGAAACAGACGCAAAGGGCAACCTTATCTCTTGAGGTGATCTCTTGTTATTTCACAGTGTATGTATATTATGGTTTACTGCATAAATGAATGTAAAAGGTTTTATGATCTTTAGATATAAAAGCAAAACATAATTAAATTTAAATTGTTCACAAATATTATTAAGATCCTTCTTCAGCCCTTCATATAGTAAGCTTTTTTTTGTCGATATTTTAATTGTGTTTTTTTCATTTATGTTGTGAAAATAGTACCTACTGTTTAAAAGGCACTCTGGATTGGGGTTAAAGTTTCGTCAATTATTATTATTAGTATGATAGTCAGTATAAATTAAATTCCAAATTCGGTTATCGTTTGCCGATTCTAATTACCCTGGTGGCTTGTGAGTGGCTTAGTGGTTTTAATTTTCATTAAACTTCAAAAGGAAGGCAAAAAAAAGGACTTCAGAAAGAAGAAGGAGGTGAACCCTTCGATTTCATTGTTTTGTTATAGTATAGGTTTGTAGACCAATTTTTTTCTATGAGATGATATAATATCTCTCCCGGATTGGTCCGGATGGAATCTATGAGTATTTTTTTAAACTCAATAATGCACGTTACTGGTTCACGGCAAAAATAGGCGCCGTTGTTG
This sequence comes from Leptidea sinapis, assembly GCF_905404315.1. Lineage (NCBI taxonomy): Eukaryota > Metazoa > Arthropoda > Insecta > Lepidoptera > Pieridae > Leptidea > Leptidea sinapis. The sequence continues at coordinate 23,152,224 of NC_066312.1, read as the reverse complement.
TACCAATACCTATAATATAGCCGGCATCCTGCGCAAAGGAGCCTCTCAATGGTAAATGAAAGAACTCCTTAAGTTTTATCGGTTAACATTTATAGCATTTTTTGTTTTCTCAACAACAAATCAAATCCATTTGTATATAGTTTTTGTATAAAAATGGCCTCTGGTACTTATAAATGTAAGTATTTCACATGTGTTAATAAGATAGAGAAGCAACTTTATAGTCGTTATCCAAATTAATAAGGTAAATCACCAAATCGATCTGGTGATGAAGCTGAAAATTGGGCATCGGACCTGCTTGATAGAAGCATATACCTATCCATGACGGATCTTAAAATAATTGTTATGAGACGTACCTACTATTTATGCTACATGCACATATTTATTATTCAGTTACTTTAGATTGTCATATGATTATTACGGCAGTTCGCGAGACGCCTTAAAAACGTACACACCCCTCTACCCTGCTTCACATTCACAACCCAGTCACATTAATTATGCCCGCTCTAAGTTTTGCCACGCAAATGATTTACTATTATAATGCTATTCATTTATGTCAAAAATATGGTAAAAGGTGATTATTTTTGTGAATTACGATGTTATTGCATTTTCAACTACACCAAAAACTCGGCGAAATTTCGACTTTAGGAATAATCAATAAAGTGTTTTTATGCAAAAAGTACTATTTATTTAGTTTTGACACAACGGCGACGATATTTTCTATGAGAGAATTCAGTGACGCACGGTTTGACAGTTCCACTTTGAAACAATTTCATTATAGCAACAGGGACCGTTTTTTTTACGAAATAATTCTTGATGTTTTAAAATATTATGGGCAAATCCTATAAAACAGTTTTTTTTATCTACATAACAACGTCCATCGGGTCAGCTAATAATATATAAAAAAAGGATTGCGTGTTATTAAGTACTGAAATTTTACATATTTGGTTTTAGTGTTGTTATTCTTAAATTAAACATATGTATAAGTATGTACATTTATATACCTTCGTATATACGTTTGTAAATACGTGTGTTTGCCCAGCTAAGGATTGCTATGCGAATAAACTTGTAAATTGTAGCAAAAAAAAATTAAGATTGGTTATGGCTAAAGTAATATGTTTCCATTACTACTAATCATTATTATATATTTTAAAATGTGAACCTTGTATTTCTTGGTTCCACACATTGTATTTTGATTTAAGTATTGGGGAGAATCTATAACAAAATTTAGCACAAGCGACTGCAGACTAATTTTGCATTACTTTCTTCATTTTCAATAAACTTAAGTCGCCATTAAATAAATATAACCAGGCGTTATTAATCCATAAGTATCCAAATGATTTGAGCCTTTTTTGAGACTTAATTCAGCTAAGTGTTATCTTTAACCAATACGAAACATGTTTCATCTCTACACGAGGCGTTTTCAGGAGGTGTTGACACGCTTAATTCTGAAGCGAGAGTCTTGTTTCAATCCTCATGTATCGACATTTACCTGAAATACATGTATAATACATCCTATTTTCTTGTGTGTACACGAATAACTGTGCCTTATTTGATAACTTTCAGACACATTTTCTCCACGTATATATTATATACTAGCTGACTCGGCGAACTTCGTTCCGCCTAACAATCGATTCTTTAATTAAACGTAGCCTAATTTATTACATCAGCTACCCGTCAAAATCAGTCCAGCCATTTCAGAGATTAGCCGGAACAAACAGACAGATAAAAATTGTAAAAATTGTTATTTTGGTGTATATACTCGTATATTCATATATAGTAAAAAATTATTATTTCAATATTACAAACAGACACTCCAATATTATTTGTATGTATAGATTTAATTTTGATTTATCATGTCATCAGCGAAATTTGTATTTCTATTGGTTACCTATACATTAACTTATTTGCACTCATGGAAATTTTTATTTATAACTAGCTGACCCGGCACACTTTGTACTGCCTAAATCGATAGACCTAAACTTTTGTATAAAATAAACCTAAAAAAAACAAAAGGAATCCTTTTTTTAAGTGTTATTACCTTATTACCCGTGTTTTAAGGAAGTTTATTTTACCTCCTTAGAAAGTTAGAAAAATATAAAAAATTCTAATTAGTTATTCATTTTAAACTATTATTTTTATTTGATTTCTGAACGACGGGGGACACGTCAAAGGAAAATTAAAATTGTTGTTTTTATTTAAATCCGAGAATTTTCATATTTAATCAAACCTTTTAAGCCTTCCCTGGACTTCCACAAATAATTCAAGACCAAAATTAGCCAAATCGTTTCAGCGGTTCTCGAGTTTTAGCGAGACTAACGAACAGCAATTTATTTTTATATATATAGATTGAAAACGTTTATTATTTTATTAAGTTTTATTGCGAATGATTGTCAAATTGATATAATCATAATCAAAATAGTTTTAATCAAAGCCAATATTAAGCTTCTTAAGTTCTTAAGCTGTACTATATGTAAAATAAATTAATCAAAGTACCTTACTCGAGTAACGCGAATCTTATTATTTAATATATATTTTAATTAATATTATAGAATATTTTAATTAATATTATAGAATATTTTAATTAACAACACTTAAATTTGAACTTTGAATCTTTAATACTGTCCATTTATCTACCCAAATGAAAGTTTTTTTTTTTCAGTGTGCCCCAGTTTAGCAGAGCCTGTTTGCGGATGGGTTGATAATTTGAACGGGCCTATAGGCGTAATGCTTGGGGCCGGTAAAGGGGTTATTCGTACAATGCTTTGCGATGGAAATTTACAAGCCCAAGTAATACCTGTTGATACTGCTATTAACGCCATAATTGCTATTGGACAAATAGAAGGGACTAGAAAAGAGAAGTGAGTATCCTGGCGCTGGCATTAGACAGATTACATACTACAAAAATCATATCAACTTTGCCAGTTCTCACCCTTCACAGACCTCGATAAGTTAATCTTTTCAACTGATCTTTCCGATGCTCAAAGTAATTGATGCACGTTTATTTAATAATTTATTATATATATAATATATTTACCAAATTATTTTAAAACGCGGCTACATTTGTCGCATTCAGTATTAATTTATATGAACTTTTTCTTTTACACTTAGTAATTTGGACGAATTTACGCCGATTGAGGGATAGTGAGCCGCTTGTGAAGAACATTAATATGCTTGTATCTAATGCTTGACGTAGGGCATTGGCGACATTTTAATCAATAAACTCAGTGGGCGATGCCGTGCTCTTAAGAAGGCTTGTAAGCCCATATTATGCTAACAATACCTCATGAGTCAACCATATCGTATTGTGCTCTGCTTACAATAGTAGTATTATATGGTCGAGTGCCTCATCTGATGGTGAAGTGAAATTCAGCCACCATCAGCAATACTAGATTTCAAGAGATACGTTGCTGGCCTTTGAATTGAGAATATGCTGAATGTCTTGTTTGTAGGTTAAAGTTGAAGAAGTTAAAATTTTCTAGTAAAGTTAATTGAAACGTTTTAGTATTGTTGAAATAAGTATTGATGAAGGCGGTGACTTTAATACAAAAGAGGGTCCCAGTGAGTTTCTTCCATTTCCTCATTAAGTTTTGTTTGTACCCGACTCATTTGAGCGCGATTTGACCCTCTTTAAACGGCCACATTTCGCTTAAACTTCCTACATTTATCGAGGACCGAGAACAATACATTAATTTGACAAAATTATTCCATTTTTCAATTTGCAAAATAAGATTATTGTTAATTTATACAATTTTTCGTCTATCGTATGTAAGGTAGGAATTGATGTTCATTTTAAATTTCAACCATTATCTTTTCAACCAAAGCGTGTTTTTTAGGTTTTTTAAACATTTTTTTTATTTAATAGTACCAGTACAGTAGTGACAGTCCTAAATGTCTTTGTTTGTCCTTCGTAAATTATTAAATTAATTGCGATTGTTATGTCTTCCAGAGCCGACGTGATACCCGTCTATAACATAAACAGTGGTCACCAGAAACCAACAACATGGGGTGAAGTACTGGACATTGCGAAGGACTATGGCAGAAAGTATCCACTAGCATGGCCTTTATGGTATCCTAACGGAGGCATTACAACAAACGTGATAGCCCACGAGCTCCGGAGGGTATTCTACCATTTGCTTCCAGCTTATTGCATCGACTTTCTGCTTTTTCTCACAGGACAAAAACGCTTGTATGTACATATTATGTTATCAGCAATAATCAATAACAAAAGCATTTAAAATTATGCTATTAAAAGTAGAAAATAATGTTTTCGCACAGTTTGACAGTTCTGCTGTGACATTATTGCATTACAACAACATGGAAAATCGAAGTTATTGTTTTTTCCTATTACAGTGCGCAAAGTCCGATTTTGCGCATGCATTTGCGTTCGCAAAGTACCACTTTCCCACACACAAGAGCCTGCGGGAATATTTGAAAATAATTATAGTGGTCGAATTTTGCGCAACTTAATAGGAAAAATTGCATACTATACTCGTGCGCTCGTAGTTCATCCTAGCTACTTTGCGCACTTGTATAGTAATGTACTATACTAGCTGACCCAACAGACGTTGTTCTGTTCAAGATATATCGGTGTGTGATATATCTTAGGTTAAGTGAGATCTATAGAGCGTTCTTAGACTTTGCTCAGAGTTTACTTACGTAAAACTTAGCTGAGTGTAAGCTTAGTATAATCTTTTATTTCGTTTTTATAGTCATTTAATAGGTAAAATTATACTGAGTTAAGCTTAAACAGTCGAATATAAAAGAAAGTTCGCATTTTAACATAATCAGCAAAGTTTTACGTAAGTAAAGACTGAACAAAATCTATGTTCGCTCTACAGACCGCGGTTTTAATGTCAAACAACTGACAGTTATTTCAAATAACAACGGTAACATTAAAAAGATTATAATAAAGAAAATGCTTTATACATTTCTTTAAATTTCTGCGCAATTTCCTTAGTATTTTAAACATTTAAAAAAAAAGATAACTGAAATCAGTAAAGGCGTTCTCAAATAACATGATCAGCAAAAATATAGGTTAATTTTTATATATATGTATATATAGATTAAACTTCTACAAGTTTCATAATTAATAAAAACAAATTTGAATGTTGTATATTTGTATAAGTTTAGGTGAAGCGAAGTACTACTAACCAGCTAGCTATAAAAATAAATGTATGTATAAAAAATATATTAATGTTTTGTTTGCTCTTATTTTTGAATTATTATAATTCACTTATTTTTTGCATTTAAAACGGTTAATCTCTCCTATTCTACTGATATCACGAGCAGATATTGATTACAATGACTTATGCCCCGACTCAGTTGATAACGCGGGCGCTATAAGAATTTTATTTTTGTATTCATAAGATGAATTCAATGATACCTAAATATTTTAATGTCTCTGGCGTATTTTCCTCTGACTAATCGCCCTCTCTTATTTGACTTGAGCCGACTTTACAAGAAAAAGCATTACAATATAATGTGATACTTATAGTCTTATTCCGTTCCCACGTAATAAAGTGCTGAGCGCTCCTCTTGAAGTTTTGACTTCAAAAATCTTTAAATATTACATCTATTACTTGTTTTGTTACTACGAGTTATTTTAATCTAGTTAATGAAATCGGCGAATTTATCCAAAATCTATAAAGGGCTTTTTTAATTTAACATAAAATTTAATATAACATGTAGTTTGATATATCCAGGATATATCTAATTAAAATAATATAATAGTAAAAAGAATCAAATAAATATATGTTTGTCTTATTTTAGCATGGTCCGAGTTCAAGAGAGAATAAGCCAAGGCCTGCAAGTATTACAATACTTTACGATGAGACCTTGGTCGTTCCCGTGTCCTAACTTTGATAGCATCCAATCGAAACTGAAGGGAGAGGAGAAAGTAATATTCAACACAGATCTAACCGATATAGATAAGACGCAATACATGTACAACTGTGTAGAGGGAGGGCGGATATACTGCTTCAGAGAAGACCCTAATAAAATACATCTGAACAGACTCTATCACAATTTGTAAGTATAATTAGTAATACTAATTGTTTTCTAGCATCCCACAACCGCGCGTTACGCAATAATCTTCGTGCCTCGCAATAAATTGTGCTTCATCTGCAGCTGTCTAGGTATTCCCGAACCGATACGATTTATTGATTACTATTACATATCTAATACCTATAGCATTACAATCGCTTTTTGCGGTGGTATAACAATAGTTAGCGGAGAATTACAGTTACCGAAATGAATGCAAAGCTGAAGTGGCAGCGACATAGTTCGACGCATAGATGGCCGGTGGGGCAAAAAAGTCCTCGAATGGCGACCACGTACCGGGAGATGCAGTGCTAGTAGGCCCCCCAGAAGATGGACCTACGATTTGGTCACGATCGCCGGAATAATTTGGATGAGGTCAGCGCAGGACCGATACTCGTAGAAATCTCTGGGGAATGCCTTTGTCCAGCAGTGGACGTCTTCCAGCTGATGTTGATGATAATGGCGGTGGTTGTCACTTTCCAACAGGCAATATAGGCGAGAGATCCTCTTCTATAAAAAACAGGCGCGGGTATAGTATACCTTCGACACAAGGCTTAAAACTAACAGTTCATTACTAGCAGCTTAGAACAGTTCCAGTTTTTTTTACATGCTTTTTTATGTTTATTATGTCTGTCTGTACCAGTTTCACGTCCACCATGCCAATTAATACTAAATCACTAGTTACTCACTGATCATATATAAGTGTCCTGTGAGGCGAGGTGTTTAACGCTGTGTAATTTCAACCTCCATGTTAAGATTTCTATCCATAATACGTAGCAATTGCTCAATAGTGGTAGGCTTCCGTGCTATGTCGTGTATGTCTGTCAGTAATATAACTCTTGTTACCAGCTCTTATGTCTGCCGACAGATCTCATGAAGAGGAAACATTAGTGGCCATTTTTCCATACAAAACGTTCTCTAATCTCTTCTCCTTTATTTTTAACCCTAGATCAATATTGTTTTCAAATAAGATCAATATTATTAGTATCTAATATCTCTCTGTTTTATTGTTTTTAATGTTTTACTTACATATAGACTAGCCCCGCAGCTGCACCTCCTGTCGTCGCGCTTGTTTTAGCATCATTGCCTCCAAAAAGCGATGCTGACACGGTCACACTGCCTGCATGCAGCCGGATGCCTCCTGTAACTTCTCGCTCACGTGTTCACTTCCTTCTCAATGGCATCTTTCCAATCCCTCTTCTGAAAATATTCCGCTCAAAGGATAGAGTCTTTATTTGCGTTCACTTTTCAAACTTGCACTTCGCTGGTCTGCCGCTGTTCCTCTTGTCGTAGTGCTAGAGTACTGTAAAAAGTGCTTAAAACGGTTTAATCATATAGGCTGCAAGCCGAGGCCTAATTAGTATAAACCGACAACAATAAGCGAAAATCTCAAAACAATCCGGCAAGGAATATGACCTTCCCATTAAGTTTCTCAATTTTCTTTATGATTAGTTAATTTTAGGAGTAGAAAATTGCCGAGAACTAAACTCTGATTTTTGCGCTTCATACTCACGATTTTTAGTCAAAGTTGTGACATCATATCGCACTGATCGATTTCTGAGCCGCTAGTGTTTCCTCTATATAGGTAAAATATTTTTATCAAGACTAGTTATTCGTAGGTAGGTTATTGGTACAGTACGAAAAATAATCATCATTCTTTATTGTTTCAGCCTTTACGTTCTGGATTGGATCGTCAAAATTTTATTTTTGCTTTTTATACTATCCCTACTAGCTACAATGTTTGAGCCAGTAAGAGAACTATTCTCGTATGCAAAGCCAGTCGTCAAACATCTACCGTTCTTGGGGAAAGCAGTTTTCACGCCTTCATCAAGCCGAGGTTAATCATACGAAATCCAACTATTTTTAAGTTCTACATATAATAATAAAGTACTTACAGTAATACTAAACATTTATATTATATATAATTATAATTGTATATATATTACTCTGGTAAATATTGCTCCCACACGGTGATTATACTCCAGCCGAAGATATCCTAACCAATGTTACATAGCAGAAGATAAGAGTTCAGTTACATTCAATACCCACAAATTAAGTAACTCATCGTGCCCAAAGAAGTAATCACTTCAATAGTTCATTTCGTTAAAAGCAGAAAGTATGAAAATCACTCCATTAGGGACTGGGTTCACCCGTACCTATATGCTTGGGCATTGTCTTGCATCAAGACGAACCCAGGCGGAATGCACTGTGCAAGTGGAATCACGTGCACTGATAACTTCCTCAATGTAAGACTACGTTACGGTATATACTCTCACCGTTGCGGAATCCCTATATGAATTTACAAAGTCAGTTTTGACGTGTTCTAAAAAAGAATTACCCAGTTCTGATATAATAATTATTAAGGTTTCAAAAATATAACAGCATAAAATCATTTGGCCACATCACAGGATACCTTTTTTTTAAGGGCCTCATGAGCAATGTCGCGGCTAATAACAACAAAACTAAGGAAATCTGTCATCATACTCACAGTCAATTTCGTGTATTTTATAAGAAATACGAAAATCTATAATAGTGGATATCTAGTGGATATAAATTGAGATTTATTTACCCTGGTCTGTTTCCAAGTAGTGTTCCAGTATTCTGCGGTGGTTGGCTTGACTATGATTTGGTGGTTTCTTTTTAATCGAGTTAAACAAAGAAGTTTCCTGTTCTACATCATTTTAGAACTTATGTTCTGAAAAAAATATCATGATATATTTCTACGTAATATCTTAACAGTACTTTTCTATTCCGATTCTTACTACTGCTGATATCGGCTTGGTACGTCATGTTTCCGAAGCCGTAAAGGTTGACTAATGTGTTACTGAATCCGTTGTGATATATTTTATCTGCTCTGTGGTTGCGATGGTGCAGTTTTTAAAAGCAACTCAGGTCATTATTTTGATGATAAGTACGTGGATATTTTTGTAGCTCCTACTTACCTATTTGAGTCATTGGGCCATTCATATAATAATTATTTGTTTGGGTGATGGTGATGTAGATAAATAGAGTGTACAATAAAAACGTTCAAATAAAGAATAATTGTTTCATTTAAACAATTTGTAGGAGAGATGAACCAGCTGGTACCCCTCTGGACTTTCTCAAGGAATAGTAATATGTAGTCTGCTTTACGCTAGTTCCACACTCAAGTGCCAATTTCTATTTTGCTCCATACCATGGCATTTGGAAATATCATAGTCGAGCTTTTTCAGGTTTAGACTCCACATCGTATATAGTCCCCGTCACGAATATCATTGAATCCTGCCTGGCAAGAATCACAGAATACATGCGGTATCTTCTGTTATTTATCTGGGTGTGTCGGTATATTTTGTTTGAACTGATACTTTTTAGCATACTCCGCGCACAGAGGAGTAATCATTTGGAATTTCTAATAGAAGAGAGACTTTCACAAATAGAACTTTCTGTATTTATGCAGTTTCCGTACCGAAAAACAACAGTGTATTTGTACTGTTTTTTGTGTTTTAGCTAGAAGAGTGTGTCTTCCGGTGCAGGAAGTCTAGTGTGATTAGGATGTTTTGTGAAACGTTACTCGGACCATACTGTGTCTGCTATGAGGACATATTACGCAAAATAAAACGGATTATATATTCGCTGTATCATTTAGATCGCACGGAAGTTTCGCTTCATATTATACCGAAGCACGTTGACGGTGATGATTATAGTGAAGAAATGTCTTGATGTTAAGTCTTAGGCATAGATGGTATGATTGAAGATAGATCAGAAGTGAAAGGGCAAGACCAAATTGGCTTCGAAGAAGCTGGACGTCATAAGTAAAGCATGGCAATACTTTAAGCCTACATTCTAGCGCTGTACAAAGCGCAGGTCCAGCCACATATGGATTATTTCTGTCATCTCTGGTCTGGCCCAGTACAGCTCGATCCGTTTGTCTGCGTGTAACGTAAAGCAGCTTGAATTGTCCGGGGCCCAGTGCTCTGTGAACGGCTGGATCACTTCCACTGGCTTTTCGTAGAGACGTCGCGTCGCTTCATTGTGTGTCTTCTACCGCCTTTATCACTTGGAGTGTTCCGAAGAGCTGTTTGACCTAATTCCCGCCGCCGAATTTCACCTTCGCACGACACGCGAGAAATAAGGATATCATCTGTATATGTGGCGGTCCTCCACAATTCGGTTTTCAAAGAGGATATCACTTTAAAAATAACAAATTGAATATATAGTTAGACACTTTTTGATGGGTGAAATCTCGTTAGTTCGCGTCACCGAAATGCTTATAGCAGTATATCTGTAGCTATACAGCTGACGTATTGTGCAATAAAATTGAAAGGATGTCGTAAACACATCATTGTGTATATACTGTGCATTGTGGAAATAGTGTTTTTGTTTGATTAATATTATTGAAAATAACTTTAAAAATAAATCAATAATTTATATGTTTTTAATAATTATGAAATTTCAATTATAATCCTAAAAGAAATGACTTATTTTACATAATATAAAAAAATCACGTCGTATAAAAATGAAGCTGAAATATGGAACATGCAACAAAATACACCATAGTACATACATACAATCACACCTCTTTCCCGTAATGGTAGGCAGAGACCACTTCTTTCCACTTGCTACTTACATACTTGTTTCGCTTCGTCCAATTTCATAAATAAACTGGGACTGCTTTATCTATACATTGCCGCATTTACTCCAGTTGTTTAACGGCCGTTTTCAATAACGTATCTCTAGTTACGGATACATTGCTGTCACCGTTTAATGACAAGATTTTATCTATCCATAGTTATGTCCAATATAGTTATAGTCCAATGCTTCATGTCGATAGGTTATTGAAATGTAAGTAAGCGTAAAAGGATAGATTTGTCTACCTCTAGTAAGTTAAACTAAGGATAGATAGGTTTTAGAAACGGCTGATAGTCAATAAGCAGTTATGTAAATAGTTTATTCAGTTCTGGTTACGTGTGTTGAATTTAGAACCCGATTCGGACAGTGACAGTTGACACACAACTGAGGAGAGAAGTGTTTTTAAATTGTCTTTAAGCACACTTTTACTGTTCCGCTATCAGACTGCGAATGATATGTCCTTATCATATCTATATATATGTCTATATATCATCTTATAATTTTCACTTCTATCAGCAGTTTCTACAAGTACATTGTTTTATTTTTATTCATTAAACCTTAGATAACTTATACGTCTAGTTACAGCCTCTTGCTGCTAGACAACCGATGATAACAGGCCAGGATTATTACCTTAATGTGCGTGAGACAAAATACGTCTTACACTCGCGATTTGTATGTCACTTTGTGTTAGTGTGCGTGCATTGCTCAAAATATAGGCTAATCACCTAACCTCAATTTTTTTCGACGTTTTCACAGCTGTCATAGACGTTTATAGGCCGTTTTCAATAACGTATCTCTAGTTACAGTTATATACTTTTTTTTATGGAAAAGGAGGACAAACGAGCGTACCGGTCACCTGGTGTGAAGTGATCACCGCCACACATCCAGATGGTGGGGATGATATCCTAACTTGTGGCATGTCGTGCGAACATGGAATTCAGCGGCTGGAATCAGGTGAAACAGCTCTTCATCATAAATGCGGTAGAGGACACACAATGAAGCGATGTCTCTACGCAATGCCAAGTGATCCAGCCGTTCACAGAGCACCGGGTCCCCGACAATTCGAGCTGCTCTGCGTTGCACGTGGTCAAATGGATCGAGCTGATACTGGGGTGAGCCAGACCAGAGATGACAGCTATACTCCATATGTGGCCGGACCTGCGCTTTGTACAGCGCTAGAATGTGGGCCGGATTGAAGTATTGTGGTGCTATATTCTACGCCCAGTTTCTTCGAAGCCAATTTGGCTTTGCTCTCCAGATGGCCGCGAAATTGGCAATCGCTCGAGATATCGAGACCCAGAATTCCGATACTAGGCGAGGCTGTGAGGGAAGTGTTGTCGAAGAGCGGTGATATGGGGTTTTATTAGTGGTTAACGCACAAACTTGAGTTTTCTGGGGGTTAAATTGGACAAGGTTCAATTTTCCCCATTCTGCAACCTTCTCAAGAGAGGACTCGATAGAAGATCTACTATCACCGTTAAATGACAAGTAAGAAAGTGTAAAATGATAGATTTGTCAACCTCTAGTAAGTTGAACTAAGGATAGATAGGTTATTGGAAACTTATATGATCTGAGCATTAGTCGACTCATACCGGCTTTTGCCGAACGATCGTCGTAAAGCTGAGCGAGACAGCACAGTGAGCATAGACTTGTTCAATACCCACAATATAATATAATAGTCATCAAGGAATCAATAAATAATTACTTCAATGAAAGTTAAACAATTTGCATTGAGCCTTTGACAAGACTTTCCGGGACGATACGACATGGATGTGTGCTTCCTCCTGTGATTCCTCTGGTGTTGCAAGAGAATGTGGGCGGCGGTGATCACTTAATACCAGGTGAACCTTACGCTTGTTTGTCCTCCTATTCCATAAAAAAAATGTCTGGCAAAAAACTTTCATCTTCTTACGACATACTGTTATATTAGACCAAAGAAGCTTGTGAGTTAAATAAAAATATAGTGCTGTGTGCAGCGTCGCGTCGTCTGCGTAACTATGTGTTAGCCTCTATGTTGTCCCAACCTCTTGCTAATGTTTTAAGTTTGTTGCGCCCATTCATCTCAGTTCTGAGTCACATGTACTATTTCGAATGGGCGGTAGTTTTTAACATTCAATAAGACATGTTAAATCCTATTTTGAATCAAAATATTTGAATTCATGTAAAATTAGAATTAAATCTATTAAGAAATTTTTGCGTTTTGTCCGGATATAGTAACATATTAATTTGATGAAGTCCGAAACATTCGTTTCCAACCAAGACTGCGTAGATCGAGCCTTATGACCCGGGGCCGAGTGTTGCTGGAAGGACCATTTTTAGTTATTGTACATGGTGTTGTTAAGGGGCTTTACTACCTTCTCAAGAATGGTATCATGACATACTTGTGCCAATGTTTTGATACCTTTTTCACAAAAGTATGACTCAGTCACTCCTTCATAGCTAATACCTCACCAAACCATCACTAATGTCGGATAGTGCCCACGTTGCACTCTGTCGACTAATTGGGAAGCTTCCTTAGAGCTTTGAGAATAAATACGGTCATTTAGTTTGTTAAAATGTTGCTCAGTTATAGAAAAAATTCTCATCCGTAAACAATATTTTTATGTGACCTCCCTTTGTGTACCGCTTCGGTAGTTGTTTCGATTATACCACCCTATTCTTTTTTAAATTATCAGTTAATAAATGACCAGTACATCTCTTATCGGCTGCAAGTCCTAAAATTATTTTAAAATGGGCGACATGGTGTATTCTTCATCTCCCGAGATAAAATCTTTTCCTTTCCGGACAAGATTTCTTCGAATTCTTTTCCATACTGCTTTGACCACCTTTTTAGTACAATTATTAGTACAACTTTTCACAGATTTTACAAATATTACAAAAAAATATTTGGTCAGAACAATTATTTAATATATCTCAAATATGAAAATTTTTCCTGCGCCTGTTTTCGATTCTACGCAAGATATTACAAATTAAGGACGAATATTCAATTTTGTTCTTTCGAAGTTGGTAGCACTTAATTTTATCCACTAACCAAAGAGAAATATAATCACTACGTTTTACTACTAACTACCTTACTACTACTTACTACTACCTTAGTATAGGTACTAAAATTATGATTTCTACGAATTGTGTTATTCATTAACAAAAATATTATAATAACAATAGATACTCAATGACGCGCGCCAAGTACGTTTAAAAAATTGTTTTCAATTTTTAAATTTACCACAAAAATTTTGTAATTTTTGAACAACGGTTACTTTGTTTTTTTTTTTTATATGTTTTGGTAAACGGCAAATTTTCTTTCGTTTTTTTTTATAAATAAACTACACCAATTTTTCTTTGTATTTTCACCATTTTTAATGACTGTTTTTTTTTTAATCAGAGAAGTTGTGTGTATTTGGTTTTTTTATTTCATAATTTTTTTAAAGATCAGTTTTTTTTTTATTTGCAAAAATGAATTTATTATTGTCTCTGTTGCAATAGTTGGACGTGTACTTGGCGCAACATTTTACAGTGAAACTATTTTTGTGGGATATATAATATAATCGTCATAATACCACGCCCTAAAGTATCTTTAGTGCCTTATCAGTGATGTTGTAACTTGTTAATATTAACACGCTTCTACACAAATTATCTTGACTCAAAATTCAAGCTAGTCATAGCCTGTACTATGGGTGCAAGATACAAAAACGACTAATTTAATACGATACATTACATACTTAATAATATATAAATACGTACGGGTAAACTTCTACTACTCGGAAATACACATCCATGTTAATTATGTAAATGATTACAACAGTAGGTTTTATGTTTTATTATGGTACATGTTTTTAAAACGGTATGTTGGAACAAATCCCGGAAAGTCGATCATCAAAATCACTGGGCTATATGGATCAACGTAAAAATGAGATATTTGCCTTCAAATTTTGTAGACGCACTATAATTAGGCGAATCAATAATGATGTCACCAATCGCTTAGATGGGTGCTTGTGCAAAAACATTTGACTAATATCACATCAAAGAAAATTTAAATCAATATTTTTTGAAAGTATATTTATTTATTATTTATTTACTTTGGATTGAGCTTCATATAGTCTGAGAGCCCGTGACTGTCCGACCTTCTTTATTTTATTAAATTGAAAATATATTCACAGTGGATGCCTCCGACTCAGGACGATGGCTTAATTTAAACCTTGATTATTCGCGCCTTTAGGTGGTAACATGTGGTAAGGACCACATGTTACCACCTAAAGGCGGGTGTATAACATGGAATTACATTTTCCCAACTTTAAAAGATAATTTCCTTATATTTCCTTTGGAATAAATATAAGAAATATCGTTATCTATATTGCCAAACTGGCTTCTTAAAAGCTTGGTATACTCAGTAAGGCGAGACAGTACTTCACTATAAGTCACCGCCTGCAACCATATAAGGCGCAAATCAACATCAGGTATAAACCATAGGAACCATACGCCTATTTGCTGTCCTCTTCAATACAAAATATGAAAAGGCACAGCTAGCATTACTTATTGTTGAGCATAATCTGGGTGTTATCTAAAATATTTAATACAATAGGAGTTTGTTAGTTATACATTCAAATCACATGCCTTGGGACATACCTGACGATCATATACCTTTGTTATGAAGAGTTGTAATCAATATATAGGCTATCCAATAGGCTTAAATATGTAATTCCATATTATACATGATCGTATTACACACGAATTTTCATCAAGATCGTAAAGGTGTTCTTGAGTTATAAAAGGACATAGAAACATTCAAAAAAATTCAAAACTGGTAGAGTTTGTGTCAGATAATCGTAAAATGTTTATTTATATCTATAACAAAATATCTAAAAAATATCCAATTACTGACAGAGGCTACAGATTTATATAGTAGTACTTCGTTATGTTTGCATAATGCCCGGGAACAACTTATTCCGCAGTGTGGCAAACTCCTTTCGGCATAAACAAACCAAGCTTTCAATAACGCAAATTACTGATATGTAAAAAGCAATCGTGGAGTTATGCAAAAAGGCTCTCAAAGAGTAATTTGGGGACTTAAAGAAGACACAGGATTTCTGATGAAAGTTACAGATTATGTGTCAGTTGTTTCAGGAAGCCAAGTGCTACGAAGTGCTGTAGCGACGAAGGAAATAAGAAGTGAGTTCTTTCATAATATAATTGTAATATTTATACACTTGTCACCTATCATAGAAACCTGAACTTCAGAATAACTTATTGTGTATAATATCCCTAATATAATAGCCCTTGGGAACTTTCCGCTTTCATGAAAAAAGGAAAGTTTCAATCACGGGCTCTTACTCTATTTCAGTGACGCATCCAAGTCTTTATAAGAGACCGCATCAGAATATCGCGTTGCATTTGAAGCTTCAGGGGACGTGAGTACGATCTCTTTATTATATCATTTAATTTAAATGTTCATATTTTCTTTATTTCATTATAACATAGTTAGTACTTACCATTTTTAAAAAAGTGGCACAATAAGTGGCGGTTGGTTTGCGTGGAATCGAAAAGGCGCCGTTTTGTTAAATTCTTAGTTCAAGTTTACAATGTGTTCTTACTGTTTTCCATGGATAGTTTTCCTCGTTGCACCTATTTCACAATTAATTCAATAGAGGCTAGACATTTTCTTGAGTGTATAAGTATTTCCAGTTTACTTATTTTATGTATGTTTTTTTACAGTGAGCCAGGGTGCCCCTGAATGTATAAGGGTAGGAATCCACAGCGCTGTACTACCCATATACCTACTACATGGCCTGCAATCGGGAGTAAGTACTCTATACTATCTGTTATTATGTCATGTTATATAATGTATCTCTTGTAATAGCCAGCCCATCTTTTCCCGGCAGGAGTCACTAGTCAGGCCTGATCCCGGCTGCAGGCCTGTTACTTCCAATGCCCCGCGGCCGACGCCGTGACTTGTCTACGGCGCCGCCCGCGGCTCTGGCCCACCCGCTCAATTAAAGTAATTAACATTATTTTAGTACACGCAGATATCAACAATCTATTTGAAGAAAATAAACCTATAGATACCCCTATTTCTTACTCACTATATAATGTTACGGTCTTAAGTTTAACTTTATATTTATATTTATGTATTAACATTTTTTCCATTAACATTCACACAAAATTTTACAGTTTCAATAAAAATTCTTGGAGAAAATATTATCTTCATGTTTGAAATGCGCCTTCTTAGTAATACATAACTTTACAACAAAATTGCTGGCTAAATGCATTTTGTGTATTAATGTTTTTTTTATGACAAAAACGGACGAAGACTAACAGGATGTTCAATTGGTGGTAATTGATACGCCCTGCCCATTACAATGCAACGCCGCTCAGTATTCTTGAAAAATACAAAAATTCTGAGCGGTACTATAATTGCGCTCCACACCTTGAGACATAAGATGTCAAGGCTCATTTGCCCAGTAATATCACTAGTTATGTACCAGTCTCCAATTCGGACATACTATTAACCGAGACAAGACGAAGGTGATGATAGTAGACCGGGCCGAACAAATTGGAACCAACGTACCCTATATAGCCAACTGTGAAGTGGTACAGAACTATATTTATCTTGGTTCTACTATATCAAGTACTGGAGGATGTGGCGAGGAGATCAGACGACGGTGCGCCATCACCAGGTCTGCAGTGGAACAACTGGGAAAGATTTGGAGGGACAGGAGGATTAAACCAAGCCGACAAAAGTCAGATTGATGAAATGCCTTGTGTTTCCAATCTTTCTCTATGGAGCCGAAACTTGGTCTCTGAGACTGCTGGACCGCCGCAAAATCGATGCATTAGAGATGTGGTGCTGGAGACGCCTCCTAAAGATCCCGTGGACGGCATTTCGCACCAACGTTTCCATCCTCAAAGAGCTTCGTATTAAAGACAGACTATCGTCAATTGTGCAACTAAGGATACTGAAGTTCTTTGGTCACGTCTCTAGAAATGAGAACTCGATGGAGAGACTGGTAGTTCAGGGCCCGGTGGAAGGTAAGAGAGCACGCGGTCGATCGCCAACCCGCTGGTTAGACGCCATCACAAGGGCTACTGAGTCCACCATAGTCCAGTGTACTCGCAACGCCTCTAACCGTCAGAAATGGAAGCACATCCCCAGGAGATCTACCCTCTGAAAGGATATTGACCCATCGAACACCCCACCATGTACCTCGTCCGCGCAAACACGACCACTCTGACAAGAGTGTCCGACTAAGAAGATCACTAGCTACGGCGCCCATCAGTCCGAAACACAATAATGCATTCTTCACGGCACAACAGGCGCCGTTCTGGTACCCATAATCTAGCCGGCATCCTACACAAGGTGATAATCGCATAATTCGTAAATAAAAACCCCTGGTTTAGCGTGAGATCAGCCAAGTTCTCTGTATAAGGTACAATCAACTTGATAAGTGTGTACCTACATGAATAACATATTACAATTTGTTTCAGATTCCATATTATGAAGTCGACTTCATATTAGACGTTTCCGTCACATTTTCTTGTTATTTCGTGTTCATGTTTGTGTTATTTAAGTAGGTACTCGGATTTTTTTAAGTGTGTCTTTGATTTATAGCTCATACCCAGCCTCTTGGCTGGGCTTAATTATTTAATGTTTAAGTTAGATGTAAATTCTAAATATATATTTATTTTATAAGGAACATAATTTAAGACTTGGTTGCGGTGAATTAATTCAACGGGAGGTGGATTGGAAGCTTATGCGGTTTTTCATCTTTTGTTTTTTCATTTAGTATTTAGTTTTAAGATTATTTGAGTGTTGTTAGTTTAATCAACATAGTTTTATGAAATAAATATTTGTGTGATCACACTATTAAATAATTTATATGATTTGTTTTATTTTACCATTTTGGATGGATACGTGAGCGGTCGGGTCACGCGACAGTAAGTGATGACCGTCGCCCTACTCTCAACACCGGAGGAGTTACTCGAGCGATGTCGGATTTTTAGATGATGTACGCGTTCTTCTAAAAGTAGCTGTGTCTTATCACATATGAAACACCGCACAATGAAGTTGACTCCGACGTTTGATTGTACGTGGAAGAAAGTTCCGCACATTCATGTGAAGAGGATAATATTTAAGATTGTTGCATGTGGTTCGTTCGTGGGAATTGCAAGCACACACTTGACATGAATCAAACATCTCTTCGGGGTACTAGGTGGTCGTAATAACTGCGGTAGAAGACACACAATAACGCAACGTGTCTGGGAAATGCAAAGTGATCCAGCCATTAACATAATACCAACCTCATCTCCAACCACTCGAGCACCCTTGCGTAGTACGCCCTCGTATTATCTGATATTGTGGTGCACCCGATCTGACGTCTTGATTTACCAGCGCTCTAACAGCCTTAGGCTACAGGAAGCTAAATATATTGTGTACCTACCCCAGTTCAATATTTACTTCCCTCAACGTCTTGTCCAGTATAAAGGCCAGGTGATTACAGTCTAATTGAAATGGGGGAAAATTCATAATAATAATTGATACCTATATATTATCAACAGTGTAAATGTGCAATTCAACATCATCAAAACAATAATAGAAGTGGCTAATGAAAACAACAGCAGTAGGTAATTAATGAAATAATTATTCTAAGACATTTATTGAGACAATAAAAATATTCATATTACAATTATACAATATCCAGTCTCAATAAATAATTCCTTGGTTACTATTATTTCTATTATTGGATTGTAATATTAATAAAAAATATCGTTGGAGAAAATATTCCCTATTGCATATTATATAATCGACTATTATGTACAATGACGTTCTATACATGTGGACAAATCATTCGCAGTCTGATAACGGAACGGCAAAAGTGTGCTTAAAGTCAATGTAAGCACATTTTTCTCGTTAGTCGTGTGTCAACTATGAGTCAATCAACAATCCTAAGTCTGCTATAAAAACTGTTTAAATAATGCATTAACGACTCAAAAAAGAGATGATGTGACTTATCATTTGTAAGGTTATTTTATTTATATAAGATTGATATGCAAAAAGCGGAAGTAATTTAATGAAATGAATATTTTTTCATTAAATATAGTACAATATTATTGACAAGTCCCCAGACAAGACCCGCTTGTCAGAATGGGACAGATGAAAGGACACAGTCAGAAATGAAAATAGAGTCGCCCTTTTTCACCGACTTCAAAAAAAGAGGAGGTTCTCAATTCGGTGGTATGTATTTTTATGTTCGTTACCTCAGAACTTTCGACTGAGCGAACCGATTTGGCAATGAGAAAAGTTTACGAATAACTCAATATCGCGAAAGACGATTTCGATAAATCTTTTTTTATTGGAAAGGATATACTTCAAAGGTTGTTTGGTGATAGTTAGTTCTTTAGGCTTAAGGATCTATGATTAAGTAACGGAAGTCTTCAATTAGAATAAGAATAATTTATTGGGGTACCATATTAGTTACATAGATTTACAAAATATCTGGTACAAAGTATACGTTGGTTTAAAGTAAGTAACTTTAATTTTACAAGTATTCTGGCCTCACACTAGGATTGTCGTGAGGTCCAGTCTCTTCCCCTATAATAGTACAAAATAAAAATAAAAGAACTTTGCGTGTATGTGTGTGTATGTATGGATATGTGTGTATGTGTGTGTATGTGTTTGTGTTCAGTAAGAAAAGAAAATTGCTAACGTTGGTATAATAATTTAAATTATTGTTTTTTAGTTTAGTACAATTATAAGTGTTTCTGAATCATTGTAGTTTAAAACTTTTAACCAATCAAATATAATTTATAAATTTTTACAACTGCGTTTAGTCTCATCTATAGAACTCCTATTTTGTTTGTATAATTTACTGTACAGGTAAGGCCCCAGGAAATAATATGTTCTTCGAGCAAAGGAGAAAAACACTCTTGGGCGATCCCATATTAGCGCCCTATGAGAAACACGTGCCTGGTTTTTTTGCAGTTTTGTGGAATTTAAGTAATGTAGAGGAGATAAATAACTGTCTTATTCGAAGATGTTTTAGCTCTAAGTAGAGGGAGTCTGTTGGATATCGCCACGGCGTATTGTATGCTATTTTAAATATTGCACGTTGGGCTCTTTCTTGTTTATTTAGAAGTGTCATTATTGCGGCTCCCCATGAAATAATACTATAGCTCAGGATAGACTGACATAGAGCGTAGTATAATATAGCAATTAAGTGTGTGTCCGCAACATACCTAGGTTTTTTGAAAATATGTGAAAGCTTTCTCACTCTTTTGCAGAGTGCATCAATGTGGTATGACCAAGTTAACCTCTAATCAATTAACACACTTAGATATTTAATGTGCGAGACTCGTTCAAGTAGTTTACAGGTGCAACTGCTTTGAGTATTTCTTGTTGAGCAATCATGCAGGTAAATATGTAGAGGTTCTTTAGGTGTAGAGAGTGCAGATATATTAAAAGCTTTACTTTGATTTATGAATATTAATAGTGAGGAGGTTATTTTTAAGCCATTGTGATATTTTAGTTAATCCTTGCTGAGCTACACAAACTATATCACTCCATGATTTTCCATAAAATATCACAACAGTGTCATCTGCAAAAGTAAAGACACGTGCATTGGTTAATTCCATGGAACAAAGGTGATTTATGTAGATCAAGAAGAGCGTTGGTCCCAAAATACTACCCTGAGGAACCTCATAACGGATATTTACCAGATTATTAGTGAGTTGGCCCATACATATCCTTTGTCTTCGATTCTCAAGGTAAGAATGGAACCAGTTTAAAGCCAAGCCTCTAACTCCAAGCCTTTCAAGTTTTTTAAGAAGTATTGGCCGAGAAACAGTATCAAAAGCCTTGGCTAGATACAGGAAAACACCAGCGTATTTATTGTCCATTTTATTTGTTACAAAATTAGTTAAGTCACTTACTGCTTCCTTAGTGGATCTTCCACTGCGGAAGCCATACTGATTCTTAGCCAATATCTCATTAGACTCCAAATATTTAACCAGTCTTACATTGACTACTTTTGCTATTATTTTGGTAATAGTATCCAGCAGCGATATTGGTCTATAGATGCTTGGTTGAGTTGTATCACCTGCTATAAATATTGGCACTACATTTTCTATTTTCAATTCACCAATAACTATTCCTGTAGACAACCTTAAATTACAAATAAATTTAAGAGGAGCGGCTAAAACGTACTTAGCTGCTTTTAGAATATTGTTGCTAATATTATCATAGCCAGAAGAAGCACTATTTTTTTAAAGTATTATTTAATGTAATTATTTCAAAATAATAACATGGTTGAAGAAATATAGATTGTGGGAATAAAACTTTTTTACTTTTGCAATTGTTTACCAGTTCCAATTCTTTCAAGCATTGAGTTAGCCAACTGCTCTCCTATACTGCTAAAGTCTCATTCACAACGTCTAATGATACTGAAGGTTTTTGTTTAAGTCTAAGTAAATCATTAGTATTTTTTTTTAAATTACAGATATTTTTAATTGATTCCCAAATTTTTTTCAGATTATTTTTATCATTCAACAAGTACTGTCTCTCATATTTTTCTTTTTGAGCATGCAAGATGTCGCTGCAGAAATTTCGGTATTTCTTGTAATAGTTTTGAATTAATTCATCTTGTGGATTTTTTCTTGCTGTTGAGTGAAGCTCGTCACGGCATCTTATACATTTCAATAAGCCTGGTGTAATCCAAGATCTTATAATTATATCTGAACTACTATTTTACGTATTGATGTATTTAAGTCGACAGCAATTTTTATTTTGGAGAGAAAATAATTGGTTGCATCGTTGATATTTGGCAATGGTTATACTTGGCTGAATATTTTTATGCTATCCGGATATTTGACTCACCTACCGTAATATCGTTATCGTCAAATAATTGTTGTAGTCGAATATAATGATGATCAGTGGAACTCCTTAACGACTTACAGTAAGGGTGCTATCTGTGGCAGAATTCCTAACTGTCTGTAATAAAACTGCAATACGCTTCGTTCATCACTGCATTGAAAAATTTAGTAGATCTACACAAACTTAGACAAATTATTAGTTAGTGTGGTTCAGAATCACTAAAAATCTAAAAATTAAAATAAAATTTGACAAAAGCTGTCATACAAATATATGTTTATGTCCGCTTACAATAAATGTACCTGCGTTTAGTAATGCGATGGCTACTGATGTAACCTCGGTTACAGGATACGCGCACAAAATACCGCCTGTATGTGTTGAACAAGTTGCAGCTGGTTGCAGCTACTATTATTTATTTCATCTATTTTTGTATTGTATTTGTCATTGGATGAATTAATAAAGGCTTACTTCATTTGTGGCCAATACCACCCTAGGCCATATTACCATACCATTATTATCAATAAACTTACAAACTAAAGCAGACATCCAGTGCGCTTTGAATGCACTGTCCTGTCTGTCGGCTATCACCTTCAAAATAATATTGGGACTCCTCTCCAACCTATTTTTGACGGAGGTGATTCTTTTCCGTATGATTGCGGAGAAACCATCGACACGGTTCTCCACAAATATACCGGACGCGATACAATATCGAGGCAGTCCCAACATTATCCTGAAGATGTTATTATATTGGATCTCCGTGTCCATTAATAGATTTTTGGGTATAGTCAACCCACAGACTGTATTTGTCATTGGATGAATTAATAAAGGCTTACTTCATTTGTGGCCAATACCACCCTAGGCCATATTACCATACCATTATTATTAATAAACTTACAAACTAAAGCAGACATCCAGTGCGCTTTGAATGCACTGTCCTGTCTGTCGGCTATCACCTTCAAAATAATATTGGGACTCCTCTCCAACCTATTTTTGACGGAGGTGATTCTTTTCCGTATGATTGCGGAGAAACCATCGACACGGTTCTCCACAAATATACCGGACGCGATACAATATCGAGGCAGTCCCAACATTATCCTGAAGATGTTATTATATTGGATCTCCGTGTCCATTAATAGATTTTTGGGTATAGTCAACCCACAGACTGCACGTGTAAAAGCTCTGACAGAATGATTTTAATAGCGTGATCTTTACATCTTTTGTGCATCGTGCAAATCTGCGAGCCAACATATTCCCTCTAACCACGATAGCCCTCCGCTCCCTATCAATGTCACAATTATCCGTCATGTCTGCTGTAACCACATGACCAAGGTATGTGAACTTGTGCACCCTCACTAGCTCTTCACCGTACAACCTCACTGGAGGTACATAGCTCGGAGAAATTCCGCCTGCCGCAAAGACCATAAGCATGCTTTCTTTACATTATATTTAAGTCCATGCTTTTCTGCATAGTCTTCACACACACGCAGCAAATCTCCCAGCGCGCAGACCGATGGGCTCAGCAGCACCTATGGTTACCACTTGTCCCAGTAGTTATAGACCCATTAGTTTAATTAACTCTTTAGGTAAACTATACGAACGTCTGATTCTCGCGCGCCTCAAATATTATATCGCGGAGCTGATGATACCCGACCATCAGTTTGGTTTCAGGACTACTCACTCGTGTCCCCAACAAGCCCACCGACTCACTGAGTGTATTCTCAAACGAATCCAATACCGTACAGTTACAGCGGCCGTATTTCTCGATGTCGCGAAAGCTTTCGACAAGGTATGGCATAACGGCTTAATCTTTAAGCTGTATGAACTGGGTATGCCAGACAGGCTCGTGCGCATCATACGAGCCTACCTTACTGATCGAAGGTTCCGCTATCGAGTAGAAGGCACGTTATCCACGCCCCGACCCATCAGGTCGGGAGTGCCTCAGGGCTCAGTTCTATCCCCGACCCTCTTCTCACTCTTCACGAGTGACCTCCCGAAGCCTCAGAAAGTGCAAATTGCACAATATGCGGACGACACGGCTCTTTATTATGGCGCCACTCGGGGGCGCCTCGCGACTTATATAAGAGTGCTTCAGGTCGCCGTTAATGAACTAGGAGACTGGTTCAGAAAATGGCGGATTGAAGTCAATCCCTCAAAGAGTGCAGCGGTACTCTTTGGTAATACTAATAAAATAAAATCTTTGGCCCCTATACCTATTGTTAAATTATATGGGACCCCTATTCCGTGGGCCCAACATTATAAATATTTAGGTGTTACGTTTAACAGTAACATGAACTTCACAAAACATATCAGCACGGTTTGCAATAGAGCCCGGTTTGTCCTTAGCCGCCTGTATCCACTTGTGTGCAAGCGAAGCAAACTACCGCTCAGACACAAGGTGACATTGTACAAAACCATCGTATGTCCCATTATGTCGTACGCAAGCATCGTGTTTGCCCACGCGTCGCCGAGCCACTTGCGGCGCTTGCAAGTGGTTCAGAATAGATTCACGCGCACGGCCACCGGAGCGCCGTGGTTCGTTCGTAACGGAGATCTCCATCGCGATCTTGAGCTGCCGACCATCGCTCAACATTTCAAGGAGATATCGCGACGCTACTTTGATATATGATGGTGGCCGAGCACCTAATATCTTGGTGAGGGAGGCATGTGCTTACACTCCTCTAGACCACAGTCTGAACAAACAGAGGCGACCTCGACACGTACTAGTCGACCCGGACGACTATATTACGATCGCGAACGCGACACGAACACCATCACCAACACCGACACCAAACCAACCACACCGCCCTCGAAGACGTAGGCGCGGCCGTGTACATCAAACCGCTGCCACTAGTCACTTTGAAGATTTCCAGCGGCCACTATCTAATATAATGCGATTCACACACTTTGATAGAAGCCCGACGAGATAGTCCTCGTCCTGTAATCGTTTAACACCACTCACACTCACATCACAAATCACATACCTACAATAACGCTACACACAAATAGTCACAAACTTACATACACTCACACATACTTACATACATATATCACCGCACTCGCCGGCGAGTGCGAAATCTCTTCAAACCTAGAGTCCACTGGACTAACAGATATATTACATCGTTAGTGATCGTCTCTCCATCCAGCCTAGTGAGCAGGCGGTCCGAGGTTCGAGTCTCCTTCCGAGACGCCCCGCGCCTGTGAGCTACATTTTCGGCCTCCAAGGCCCCGCCCGGCTTCGCTGTAAAAGCCTTCAGGGCTATCAGCACAGAGGAGGTTTTTAGTCGGTAGGGGGTGTTTACACCCGAGCCCGACATATGGGCCCCGTATCGGGGTCTTCAATACGTAAATGTATTTTACTCCTCTCGAAAAAAAAAACGATCACTAATAATATTATAATGACGTGATATTGTATTGTGTACTTTCATATGTCTAAAAATCACCAGTAGAGGCAGTAGATGTCTCTCATCTATGAACCAATGTGAACTCTAATTATTGTAATAATATGTATTTGAAACATTTGATCAAAAACAACTTTAATCTCAATCCATATAATTTTCAAACTTATAAACTGAAAATACAAATTACACAGTACTTACAATCGGTCTGCTTATCATTCAAAACTAATATTTTTCTACATATTGTAAGTAGGTCAAATATTAAGTAAGTAATAATGATATTAATACGCTTAGGTACCACTGTTTTTACGGTGTTCTTCGTGTTGTTACTTGTAGGTATTGTAAAGTAATAGCGATCGATCAAAATTTTCACCGTCACAGATATCTCAAGTAATATTAATTTATATCTGCCTATTTGCCTATATTGATGCACGCCCTGAAACAGACATACAGCAGAAGCTAATAAAAGCGTATTTAATATGTAAGGGTAAATAAACGCATTCAGGAAAGTTCTTAAAGAATATATATATTTTTATTTTATTTACATTTTTTACGACTATTCGATATAATATATCAAATATTTTACATATAAGTAGATCTTACATGATTACCTCATTATAATTATATTATCAAATCATTAACTATCGTAACTGAAACTACGTGTTTATTTTATATTCAATACATGTAATAGTGTTGTAATGTATGAATTGTAACTTACTTAGTACCCACGTGCTTATCAGATTTTCCGGCACTATTATTGACACCACATTCTTCCATAATTTATAGAATTTTCAACTAACTTTATGAAAGTATATTAAAAATCAATTTCAATAATATTATTAAGCTTCAAAATACAAGACAGTGAAAGGTGCGCGAGAAATGATGCGCACCAAAAACGTTACTATGAGATTTGATGAGTAGATTTTACCCATATTTTTCTCATACCGGGCGCCTTATATGAAAATCGATTCTTAAAGAGAAAACTCCAATAAACAGTTTTATAAACTTCGACATAATATATTAATTATATCAACTAATATAGAATAAGTTTGTTACTAACATATATGTAATTTATTATTGTATTTAATAACATAGGTTAAAACTATTTCACTTACATTTATACAACGTGAACCAGAAAGGGTATAACATCCCTTCAATGGTACGTTATTTGGGTCATATGCAATAGTATGGTGATGTTTAAGTTTTAATAAATAAATAAAAAATAAGAAAAACACTTCGCTACGAAATAAAAATATTATTTTTCAAGTTCTTTTCTTAGACAACCTTAACTTTTAAAGAGACTGCCAGTTATAGGCGGGGCCTTTGTTTATAAACAGAATGAGGTGACCTACCTATGAACTTAAACATAAACAATAATCTATGATTAAGGAGTATGCACACTACATCAAATGTGGCTTGTGTCTGTATTTATTCATTAATTTTTTACTTCCTGTTATTGCGAAACAAATAAACAAAATAAGAATTTACATAACATTACACAGTTTCACATCTGTATTCCTGAAGGGTTAGAGGTGTATTTTTTCCACCCACGTTTCACAATGTTTAATTCCCACGTAATAGGGGGTGAGCATCTACATTTCTCAACTATGGGCTGCTAGTGAGAAATTTACTACGAAAAACTCAATAACTGCCCCATTCCATGCGGGTAGAAAACCCCGTCCGGGAATGGAGTACGTATTATTAATACGAGGATGGTCAAAGATATCCATATTTGACAAATCAATTCCGTGAAGAACAATTTCTTAATAGGAGCCTATTAGAATTATCTTTATTGGATAAAACATTTTTGAATTTAAATGTCAAGTCTCATTTGCCCAGTAATAACAACAGCTACAGTGCCATTCAGACCAAACCATAATAATGCTTACACATTTTTGCTTCACGGCAGAAAAAGATGACGTTGTGGTACCCATAATCTACAATTACAAATTTGGAATTATTTTCAATGTAACTTGAAGAAAACTTCAAATAATTCTACATTGAAGTGCTTCCGTAATAACTAATCAAAAATGTGAACTCTTTTAATTTCGAACGTAATAAACAAATCTTGAATTAAAAATGGTGCAGTGTGTAGGGTGCCTTTAGAATAGTCATTTACACACACACAGAGCAATAAATATCGTGTTTCAAAGCACAATTCAAAGAGTATTAAGGCAGACAGGCCGATCTTTTCAACCTAACATATTTAAATAAATACAAAATGTAAAAACACAGTTACAATTACACTAGTTTTTATCTTTTAAACGTGTTTTATTTAAATGTGTAACACTCGCGGAAATCAGAGTAAATACTAACATAACATAGTATCATAATTAGATTATAATTAACTATCTTTATTGGGTTATACATAACTACAGTAAATACAAATTTAGAAGTATTTTCAATGTCAGCTAAAGCATATGCACATACAAAATAACTTTGTCTTCATGGCAAAATGAGAACACAAATTGCTTTACAGCTGCAATAAATAGTAGGCATTTTACTATCATCTGATATTATGTCACATCTACGTTTTTCATCTGTTTTAGGTCAAAGAGAGTTCAAAAAACAGCTGATTAGGGTTGAGGTAATCATAGTTTTTGCGAAAACTTAGCACTTTAAATATTGTATTAAAATATAATGCTAATTCATTTCTGACTTCACATAGTCATTAGAGATGACCTAAGGAATGTCTGGTTCAAAGCATAGTATACCCATTTAGTTTCACCTTGTATATGGACCTATTGTTGTCTAAAATAAATAGTAAATAGTAAAACCACTCAAGTGCCTAACGTTTTATAAACAATACCTACAGTTTAATCCCAAATATTTTTAATTTGACAGTACTCCAACAACAGTTTTTTTTTAATAAACTAGAAAACTTCAATACACTCATTTTAATGCTGCGTCAAAAATGCGGCTGACAGTATACGGGATTGCGTTCCGTTTTAAATAGTAACTAGTATAACTGGCTATAAAGGAACGGCTTCACAGTATACTAAATTGACGTCACACTGTACAGTGGTCGCAGTGCATATCGGAACATACCCTTACTACTTTAGATTATTTTTTATATTTGACTTAGGCCAAAGCGTTACTAAACTCTCTTTGTTTTTTTTTGCTATATTTTTGTACTAACTCTGTGGTTATACTTGACATTTGACAAGTCTGTTTGGGTATGTTTTGAAGTAGGAACTAGGAACCAAAGAGAACTTAACCACTGTAGAAACATTGAACCACATTGAACTTTGAAAGTGTCCTGAAACCTCCCTGTCGCCGCGGCCTTATCTTAAAAATAGTACCAACAAAAATTCCTCCTGAATCCCCAACGTTGTTGATAATATTTTTACTTTTCAAGTACATTTATTGTACACAATATATACAATTTTTATAAGTTTTGTTTATTTCTGATGATGTGTTAACGTTTGTTACAATGTCTTTACTTTATATCAGCGATTACGTATGAAAAACTATTGTTTTGATCAAGGGTTAACGGCTCGTATATAATTTCGCATTTCAAAAGAAACGAAGAATCATGAATGAAAAAATTTATATTATTATTATATGTTTCACCTAATGTTGCACCAATATATTATATGACCAGAATAACAACACTCATCATATGTATACATTGTACATTCTAAGAATATTGCTAAATATATGGTGGAATACTATTTTTTTCAATAAAATTCATCACATAGGAATACAACAAGTAGTAAAATGGCTGATACTCAGGTTGGAAACATCGTCAATGAAATTTTGGTAAGTAATTTTCAAGGATGCAATATTTCTAGCAAATAAGTTACCACTTCCTACTAACCAACAATAACTTTTCTAGCGTGTGGAAACAGTGGAGGAGGCATTCAGTTGTTTCTTAGTTCATAAACCAGAGCAGGAGAATGAGAGGCTAGCCATGTATCAAAAGAAGTTGAGCAATGTGTTAACATCAACAAGTGCTGAGGTACAAGACTCTGCAATCCGTCAATATTTGACACTTACTGCAGTTCTTACGAATAGATATAAAATGAAGCAGCTATTAACTCTGTTAGAAAACTTGGTCAATACCAATATTCTTCAGGCAAGGTATTTATTATGTTTCCGATTTCCTATTACCTTAATAATTAGCTTATCAATGAAATTCAAGGTTTTAATGACAAGGAGTGACTAAATAAGCAAAAAGAAGTAAATTGTTCCACACCAACAGTAGCTCAGTAATTTATCTAGCAGTGAAGCCTGTCATACCAATAATTAATCAATTAGAACTTACAGAGTGCTACTGCTTATTGGTGCAAAGGTGCCTCTGATATACCCGAAATTTTGTGCAAAGATCAATACTGTAGTATTATGGACAAAAACAAAAGAGATAAAGTATGCCTAACATCCTGTGATACATGTCATGAGGAAAATCTACATTGCACATGCTCAGAACACTATTATGGTCATCACTATTTGGATAACCATACTCAGATTTTTTTTGTGGAACTCCCTTCCACTCAATAAAGTTTTGGAATGAATTTCCATCTATGCAAACCAATATTGATTTATGTAAAAGTATTGTATCATATGTAATACATTGAATACACACCATCAAAGGAAAGGTGGTCGTGGTTCATGTTGGGGCTTAACTGTTGCTGGAGTTGTAGTTTATTCATATTCCATGCTCAGCAAAAAAGATAGGCCTTCAACTGAAACTCGATAGGACCTGCTGAACAAGGAACATTGAATAATGTTAGACAGCCAAGCTACATCCAATGCATTTACATTCTACACAAGAACCTCAAAATGTGTGTCCTACTATGGAAGCTAACCTGCTAAAAGCTTTTTACTGGAGCAAGCTAACCTGCTAAAAGCAGGCAAAGCTTTGTAGAAGTCAAATGTAAACCCTCACAAGTTTCCTCCCCACCAAAATTGACCTCAGCAAATCCAGCTTTTGTAGATTCAGAGGTGTATGATCCACCATTAAACTGAGGTGTCTGAAAATCACGCAGGCGGAGAACCTGGCCTACTTAAACCCTATGAGGATCCTCCTGCTAAGTAACAGCTATTGTATCATTGTATACATTGTGATATATGTCATATCACATAATTGTACCTACCTATTCTTGGCAATTCTGGTATGGTGTTGAGGCTAGTTTTTCATGCTATTCCCTTATTTATATTTAACTGCATATCTATGAATGTTTCTAATTTAAAACATAGAATAATTTTATATTAATTATATTCACAACCTAGCGAGTCAGCTGATGGCCAAATTATATTATAGCAGGGTATTAAAATATAACATACATATTAACATGCTGTACAATATATCTTTAGGCAAATTGAATTAAAAAAGTCAATTATAATCACCCAATAATTTTAGAATGCTATGTGACTGCATCCTAACTAGTGAGAGGTTGACCTATCAAAATGCAGATTTTTGGATTGAATGTTTCAATTTGATTAGAAGAGTAATTGGCGGAGTTGATTACAAAGGTGTTAGAGAGATCATGAAGGTAATAATTATATTTTTTAAATTATTTGTAATTGTTTAAATTAACAAAATGTATGTTAAATTATATATAAGAACTACTAACAATCTAGGTGTGCCTAATTGTGAAGCACTACTCATAGTCACTTAAATAGCTACTTAGTATTGTTTCAAATGTTCACTCCTATAGTTCCCTATGGATTCCTTAATAGGCCTCAGGAATACTTAACTTTAAGTATCATTGGACTTATACTTAAATGGTTAAGGAATGGTTTTGACATGTAAAAATTGAGATTAACATGTCTATTTCTGTAATAATAAATGCAATTTAATATATTACTTTAAATTAATTTAAATAATTAATCAGTGATAAGTTACAATAAAATAAAAATGTTATTGATGGTGTACTCATGTTCTATATGTTGAGGATGTATGGTAGATATGTCCTCAACTAAACTGAGAAGGCTTCCATCGCTAAGTGTGGAGGTATAGAAGAAGGCCCACACCTTGTTTTATACAGGCTGCCACATTCTTTCATTTACTTGAGCTTTATAAGTGTAACTTATATTTTGTAATGAATTTCATGAAAATCTTATTCCCAAAACACAAAGTCACAGCAATCACAATTGAAAACACTAACTGAGTGGACTTGAGCTATATGTACACAGTAAATAATAACCAGTCATTTTATTTTAGTTGTTTTCAGACAATTTTGAGTTGTTTCTTGCTAATCAATATATTTGGATTTCTTTTCAATTGTCTTTAATCAAAAATAAGTGTTTATGAATAAATTTATGGGCTGATAAATTAATTTGTCTTATTATTTATTATACTGGTATCACAAATAATGAATCAATATCCTGTCGATATTGAAAGTTCAGCTACATACTTGCAGACTTACTTAAATGTTTCCTTAGCAAAGGAAACCAAAAGTGACACCTCTGGGATAGAACTCTACTTAGTAGATTAATATATACTCAGCTAAGTATATTTGTAAAATAAGGAATGACTATGAGTGTGGCAGTTAGAGCAAATTATGCAAAATACTATACCAGAAACCACCTAAAAGGCTGTCATTGCTCCTTAGCATCTAGTAATGCTAAGGCTTCCATTAAAATTTATACTGTTATATTAAGAATATATCATTAAAGAACAAAGAATTATTAAAAATTAAATTAATATATTTTTACAGGGTTGTCGAGATAGAGCACTATCACTGCCTGTAAGGCTGAATTCAAGTATCATGCCTCAAATGAAAGCTTTACACAATGTTATTGAATATATATTTGATCGGAATGCTTCCTTGTTACCTGCTTACTTTATAGTAACTGAAATACAGAAAGACTATCCAGATAATTTCACACATTGGGTAAGTTGATCTTCCTTCATAAATCATTTTGACTTGGGATCTTTTCTTTTTTCTGTCACGGTTAAGTTTTTCAAATATATGTATAATGGAATTGATCAGAATTGAAATGTTATTGTTATGAATATTATGAATTATACAGTCTTCTTTAGGCAATCATTATTGCCCAAAAAAAAAATACTTAGTATATCAACAATATCAATACTGATCCAGTTTGACTTTATCGAAATATTACACCCTTTTGGAACACCTATTTGTCATAAACAAAAATGATCTAAAGCAAAATTTTAACATATTCCAGCAGTTAGCAAAATTATTAACTACATTTGTTGAAAGCTTCAAGCCTTGCACACAGATGGTTTCCATAATTGGACACTCACAGATGCTTCCTGTCGTCGAATTCTCAGGCTATGCAGATCATTTAGTTAACCCATGGCGACTTGACCCAGCCACTTTGAAATTATGCTTAAAAGGAAATTTGCCATATGATGAAGAACTATTAAAACCTCAGATAGCACTACTAAAACATGTTTTGCAACAGCCTTATTCGAGAGATATGATGTGTTCTATGCTAGGTCTACAAAAGCAACATAAACAAAGATGTATAGCCCTTGAAGACCAACTCGTTGAGCTTATGATACTCCCGATGGAAAGAAGTGAGCAAGAGGATGATGAGGATGAAATGTCTTCCACACACTGGTGCTGGCTGCATTTATCATCACAAGTTATATATTTAATATTAATAGGTTTTGCATCATTTCCCAATATAGTGATGGGACTTCATAGCAAATTAATTGGGCATGATTTGAAAAAAGGCAGAGATCATTTAATGTGGGTATTGCTCCAATATATATCTGGAAGTATACAACGTAATGCATTGTCAACCTTTCTACCAATTATCAAACTCCATGAGCTCTTATATCCAGAGAAGGAACCACTACCCGTACCAGACTATACTAAAGCACATTCCAGTCAC
Organism: Leptidea sinapis; assembly: GCF_905404315.1. Lineage (NCBI taxonomy): Eukaryota > Metazoa > Arthropoda > Insecta > Lepidoptera > Pieridae > Leptidea > Leptidea sinapis. The sequence goes on along the minus strand of NC_066312.1, from coordinate 23,118,513 downwards.
CAAATGGCTGTTGTTTGTATTTGGATGCATTTGTTGAAGAAGGCTGAATCGGAACATAAAACCATGGTGATGCCACAAAATCTTAAAGTTCAATATGAGTAAGTTAAAGACTACACACTTATAATCAACGCACCTAGTAGCAATATCATAACACAGACTGACATAACACAATAGCTAGACAAAGTAACCTTCAAATTGTACTAAATATTGCATCTTATTGTGGTTGTGTTAGATAATAAAGATTTGTAATATTTATTTATTTAGACTTTACTCAGATTTCTTTTCCAGATTCCTACAACACTTGATGACATCAAATACAACACCAACTTTATTGGGAGCAGATTACCGTATAGCCCTACTGTGCAATGCATATTCCACCAACCAAGAATACTATGCGCGACCAATGGGCATAATTATAGAATCACTATTTGGAAACCAAAAAGCATTACCCAATGGAAACCCAACGGCACCATTGCCTACAGTCCCATTATCAATGTGTATATTAGATAGCTTGACATTGCATTGCAAGATGTCATTAATACACTCCATTGTATCACATGTTGCTAAACTGGCACAGAATAAAACTAATATTCCAGGCAGTAATGTAATGGCACCGGCTTTGGTGGAAACATATAGTCGGTTATTGGTCTATACAGAAATAGAATCTATGGGGATCAAAGGATTTATAAGTAAGTATGGTAATATAATTCTGTAGATAGCTAATTTGTTGCCTATTTAGATGACAAGCCTCCCAAGATAGTTATGCAATTAATAGTTGATTCAATTATTTACTTTATATTTCCAATTCAAAATTCTAAGCAACTCTTTAATTTATCATTTGCTAACCCCACAAATCTTAATTTATTTATAATCTCATCGGTTTCCCTAATTGCCTGAATACATTAACATTTTATTGTGTATTTCAATTTATTTTGTTTTATGCCTTTACATTTTAAAATAGTCACAAAAAGTATGAATAAGAATAATCGTATTTTAATGTCGACAGATCAGTTACTACCTAATGTGTTCAAGTCACACGCGTGGGGCATTCTTCACAATCTTTTAGACATGTTCTCATATAGAATACACCATATACAGCCACATTATAGGGTCACCTTGCTGTCTAATATCCACTCATTGGCGGCATATCCTCAAGCAAATCAGACTCAGTTACAACTGTGGTAAGTAAATCTACTACTTTCTACAATCAGTTTGTTAATCATAAGAGTAAATCTTAATCTGTATCAGGTACAGACTGTATGTAAAACAGATTGATTTTTTATGTTCGCAAAAGCCAGTTCTCAAATAGAATTATAAGATCCTATAAAAATCTAGTCAAGTGGGTTTCTAGAGTGAACTATCTCTATGTGTTTGTCATGTTCATGCACATATTCTGGGTAGGAAGTTTATTAAATAAATTATACATCCATAGTAAAACTCCATTTCCTAATGGACTGAATGGAGGGTGACATTAACAAAATGAATCATTCATCGAATTAATCAGCTATAACAACTTAATTTAAGACAAAGAAAATAAACAATTTTCCTCATTCTCAATTTATTTTCATGATATTTTTGGTTGGCTTTGCAATTGACGCAAGTGCAAATTTTATTAAAATTGACAAACTAGTGGTGTTTGTATGTCGGTCAGTATGGAGTACGGACAGGCCTGAAAGTATAAGAGAGACAAAGACCAGTTCCTAAGAACTATATCATCAATTGTATTGACTAGAAAAACTGCATTCACAGATTTAAAAAACTAGTGCTCTTCTATTATATAGGTATCAAATTAACACATTTGATTTTTAACCTCATAAGCAACCTTAAAGAAATAATTTGTTTGTATGGTTCTATGCTAATGATTAGAATCCATCAAATTGGGTATAAAACTTATTCAATGGTCAGTCATGTTTGGAAACAAAATCTATCCAGAGAACTCATTATTACAGTCATATATAACTTTATTTTGTACATTTTTACAGCTTCGAAAGCACTGCCTTACGTTTGATTACAAGCCTGGGCAGCTCAGGTGTTCAATTGCAGATGTCACGTGTGGTATCTGAACCGAAGTCTCTAGTCTCAAGTGAAAGTGAGGAGTTGAATAGAGTGTTGGTACTGACATTGGCAAGAGGAATCTATATGACTGGTGCTGGTAATTATATTAACGTTATCTCCTATTATTAGCTCCGGTTTCATGCTGATTGACACAATTAGTTAAGAAACAGCTTAAAAAGTGCTGAGAGTATATTGTGTCTAACCAAAGGCTGCTAATTTTTCTGGTCAACTTCATGCTGGTGCCACATAGCATGTATGGGCACAGCATTTGTGTTGCTTCATGGTTATATACTACTATACACACAGATTTTACTATTTAAATTATTATTAAATAAAAAAAGTATCAATTCTTTTCATAAACAATTTTGTTTGCTTAGGAAGTGACGGTGCTGCAGTGAAGGAACTCCTCACCACAATAATGACTAATACACCTCACATGTGGTCTCAGCACACGTTGCAGTGTTTTCCGCCAGTACTTGTGGAGTTCTTTGCGCAGGTAATGTAATAATGCATTTAATTATTGTCAAGTAAGACCGAAAACGTCAGAAGTTCAGTAGCTGTGCCGAACTGTTTTTTTTATGGAGCAGGAGTACTAACGAGCATTTGGGTCACCTGATTGTGTGATCACCGCAGCCAACGGTTCAACCTATTGCGCAGTTTTATTGTAGTATCAATAAAACTACCTACTGACTGTGTATGCATTTCTCGTCCAGGATAGTATTGCCACTATTATTTAGTATTTATATCTCCTTACTACTAAACTTTTTAAATAAACTTATAAATTTAAAACTAAACTGCAAAAGTAATGATGGAGCTCGTAAAAGAAAGTCACAACCACGTGATCATGCCTTCGCAATAAATTTAATTTTCGAATAATTATAGCCTCTGTAATACGCCATGTTTAACAATTGTGTTGAAAAAGTCTACAATAAACATTATTTCAACGTTTTGAGACTGTTGTTTTTTCCAATTTCAGAACCCAGCCCCAAAGGAAAATAAGCAGCTCCTTAAGAAGTCTGTGGAGGAGGAATATCGCAAATGGACGTCGATGGCTAATGATAACGACATCATCTCCCACTTCTCTGTGCCGGGCACGCCTCTGTTCTTGTGTCTGCTGTGGAAGATGATCTTTGAGACAAACAGAATAAACCCAATTGCTTTTAAGTAAGTATAAAGTGACAGGTGGAAACTCATTATTTGTATAGTATTTTATGAGTAGGTAACCCTGTCCGTTCGTCTATCTTCCCTGTTCTATTTGCGGGGTTACGTTCTAATAATCATTTGCCTCATCACTCGCCAATTTGTTTTAACAGTGCAATCCTAGAATTTCTTGCTGAGTGATAAGAAGAGTTAAAACTTTGAAGAATTTTAAATGTTACTATGAATTAATCTTAGATAATTTATACGTCTAGATAGAGTTTCTTTATCTTAGGCAACGCATGAGAACAGGCCTTTGTTTATTACTTTAGTGTGCATGGCATGGTGGGTGCAAGCTACGAATGAATTAACTTTGTTTTAGTGTGCGTGCGTTACTGAAAATAAAGGTTAACAGTTCGCCGCTTGTTTTTTTCGACGTATTCATAGCTGTAACAGTCTATGTAGACGTAGGTTTATATTATCTAAGGAACTAGCATACCCTTGATCATTTTTATATTAAATGACTTGCTGACCCAGCAAACGCTGTATTGCCATGTAAAGTACCAAATAAGAAAATTTTTTATGGTCTATAAGAAATAGATGACGATTTAAGATTAAAACTTAAAATTTCTCCATCTACATAAAAATAATCTGATAGATAGTTAACAACAGCTGTAGTTAATCTACCAACTATAGTTATCTAAAATTAAGTTTATTTCTTACCTCCTGTGAGAGTTAAAATGATAATATAAAGATTCTAATTAGTTATTCATTTTAAACTATTATTTTAATTTGATTTCTGAACGACGGGGGCACATCAAAGAAAAATAAAAATCATTGTTTTTATTTAAATCCGAGCATTTTCATATTGATTCACCTTTTAACCAAATAATTCAAGACCAAAATTAGCCAAATCGCTCCAGCCGTTCTCGAGTTTTAGCGAGACTAACGAACAGCAATTCATTTTTATATATATAGATTACTAGATATGTTAAAAGTGATATTACAAAATACGGTTGGCAATCAGACCCCAGTAGTACTAGACTACGACTAGAGAATACAGACTCAAAACAACTACTCCTTCTTGACACACTAATTGACACTTGAAGGGAATCCTGTGTGTCCATAAATGCATACTGTATATTATAGTATAATTTATACTGCAGGATTCTAGAGCGTATAGGCGCTAGGGCGTTATCAGCGCACCTTCGAAAGTTCTGCGACTATCTCGTTTTCGAGGTGACGAACCCGGCGGGCGGGCCGCATATCAACAAATGTGTAGACGCCATTAACGACATTATATGGAAGTACAACATCGTCACAATCGACAGACTCGTGCTCTGCTTGGTAAGTATACCAATCGATTTGACATATATCCTTTTGGTTTCATGTGACAGATGACGTTGACGTATTTAGTATTGTGTTATGCGCGTGAGACTAGAGACGAAGACTAAAAATTTGACTCACAACCGCGGCCATCTTATTGGCATATTTCTTTTTACCTTTTCGGTAAGTGATTTCCGCCGAATTTTCGTTCTTGCCACATCAGACGTATTACAGATTTTTCCTGACCTTTTAGGTAAGTACGCGATCCTTAGTAGGACCATTATGTTGAAGACAAGCACATATCTGGTGTAATCGATTGCGTGAGTCAAGTTATATAGGTATTTACAACACTGCTCGCGATTGATTTAGTGGTTGGCGTACATACATCAAACCGACTATCCTAGTATTATGAGTTACTCTTCAGTATACTAGGTCGCTCCAAGTATTTTTCGAGGAAAAATGACGAATCATGCCAGAGGAATCCAAACGACACCACAAGTATCCAAAATTATAATGACAATAATATTTAATATAGAAATCAAACTGTTCTCAATTAGTGTGATTGACAATTGGCAGAAAGATGCAGCTAAAATTAATAGGTTGATCAATTGTTAATAAACTCTAAATCTGTGGCATTATTTTTTAGGTATTGAGGCCAAACCCGGACGGTAATGAGAGCCAAGTGTGCCTATATATAATTCAACTTTTACTTCTGAAGGGCTCTGAGCTAAGGAACAGAGCACAGGACTTTGTCAAGGAAAACTCCCCGGAACATTGGAAACAAAATAATTGGTATTTGTAATTTTTATTCGAAAGCGTTTTGCTTTCATAGGTTCATCCACTGTTTAAGTTTTCACGGCTAATCAATACTTCTAAATAGTTAAAATCGCTCTGGAAATTTCGGCCTTGTATCAAATGATGTTTACGCGGGTAGACTTGGGATTGCGTGTGTTGGTAACTTAAATCGTGAATAAGAGCAAAAATTTCTGCAATGTAGTGTGAGGGAGTGAAAGTCCAACACCTCTCGGGAACACTTCCCGTGATACAGGAGAAGATATACATTGAAGCGACGCCTCTACGCAGCGATAAGCGATCGAGCTGTTCACACGGGAAGCCCATATGATGGAAGCTTGCTTACAATGGCCGCTGCCAATGTATGTATTAGTTATACTAGATCAATGTTACATGTGGAGCAATGAATCACGACTTGTTGTTAGATGTTCCGTGTCGAAATGAAATTAAGTTTTTAAAATATATTCTAAGAAAACTTATAGTTGTATTTACTCAAAATAAATCCACAATATGCTTAAAAAAATGTTTTAAATTTAAACAATAAATAGTCGCGCCAAAAAGGGAGCCGCCATGATCATGACGTCATAATAACATAAACTAAGAAACGTCCACAACATGGTGGTTGGCGTTTACGGTCATGTGACGGTGATAAAACAATGATTTTAATTTTGAAAATATAAATAATTCTCATGTTTTAATAACAAATTAGTATTAAATTCGTATTTATTATAGTAAAAATACTATCAATTACATACTTTCACAATTTAATTTTGATAGATGAAACTGGCCTATCCTCGTCAATTGAGATGGGGCCAAGCCATAATATTACTGATGTCATATTGATATGCAGACAAAAAATCAGCACAGTTTGAAAAACTGTTGGACAAATATATGAGAATTATTTTTAGTCATTGATGTTTTTTCCTATTACAATTGAGTTTTTTATTGTTCCCGCATGTGTTTAAAGATGTTGTAGTAAATTATTAACTATATATTATTTCACATTAATAATAATAATAATGTTCACATTAAAACGGCCTTTTACTTATATAAGATAAATTTCAAGATTTAAAAATATTGTATGTATATATAAATATTTGTGGTTTATGTATGGAATTGCCTTTTTTTACTGAAAAGTTCCAACATTTTTTTTGTACGATTTAAAAATATTACATTTATTTAAGTGAAGTCCCTTTATCTTTGTTTCTATTCATTTCTGTCATCTCAAGCACATTTGTGCCTTTGTGGACCTGGACTCAACAAACTCTATGAAGGCGTTTTGAATTGCTCCTTGAGAAGTAAAATTTTTACCAAGTAGTAAATTGCCCATATTGCAGGTCTGTTGAGTACGGAGGGCTTGGAAGTGTAGGTCCTTTTGAAGTTCAATATTCTGCTGTTATCACTAATTACAGTTAGAAGACTTCAATAAGTTAATTTTCACTATTGATGTCAAAAAATGTATATAATATATATTGGTATTAAAAAAAACTGTTTATGCGATAGTTTAATTTTAAATGCCACCGAATTGTTCCATTATTTACATTGTTTCGTCTTTTTATGCATGACATCTTATATTAATATCGTCATGCCTTTCAAGTTCAATCTCCCGATGATCTCAATACACACGTGAGCTGCTGAAGTACCAGCCTTATGCTTCTCTGGTCAATGCCGCGATGATGGAGCAGAATGACTTTCTATTGCATTTTTATTGCAGCCACATGTATTAAAATGTTAAATCATTTGAAAATAAGTCAAATAATAAAATCTCACTATAAATTTAAATTTGTAATGCTGACTACGATTGCTTGCTGACGTCACGCAAATGTTACTTTGATAAGGTTCCTGTAGGTACTCAGTATGATTTCGAGTTAAAGATTGAGCTCATTACCCCATTATAGGCATACAGAAAGGTCAACAACTCATAAATTCATAATACTCTATTAAATGTCCGTGAAAGTAGTACTTTTCAAGTCATACATACGTTAAATATGTTATTAACATACATTAAAATCCGCCGACACAACGAATTATTCATATTTTCCGCGCAAAAAGTAGGATGTGCATGATTTTATTTGAAATAATTTAATAAACAAAATAAGATTATTTATTTTACTTGTATCTTCATTATTGTTTTATTAAATGTATACTTTAAATTGATAGTATTCGATGGTGAATACGTTTTTACTATAATATTACTGAGACAGTTTTTTTTTGTGTCTGTTAAATAATAACAGTATAGGTTCCGCCAGACGTTAAAAATCATCCTGTAGGTATATATATACCTGTAGGTATATACCTGTAGGCATATGCCCTGGATGTATGCCCTGGCGGTTTAGAGAATAGTAAATAATTAGAATTTTTTGCAGGTATGACAAGCATCTGGCCTTACACCGTAAGTATCCTGAAAAATTCGCTCCAGAAGAATCTAACGGTGCATACGGGGCCCCTATACCAGTCTACCTCAGCAATGTGTGTTTGCGATTCATTCCGGTTTTGGATATTGTTGTGCATAGACATCTGGAAATTCCGCAAGTGTGCAAAAATCTTGAGCAACTTTTGGAACACCTTGGGTATCTGTACAAGTTTCATGGTGAGTTTTAAAATCTTTTTACATTAAATTGGATCTTAGCAGGCGAATATGGTATCTGTTTATTTTTTTAAAGAAATAAAATGTTTATCTCTAATTGCTTTTAAAATAAATCTTTGTGGCCAAATGACAACATCAGAAACCAATTTTTATCATTGTTTTTCTAGCATTCAAATCTTATTTTTCCGTTACTATTAAAAAATAGAAATCTTTGACAGTTAGGACTATATATTAAGGAACATCCCTACAATAACTAGGTGCCGTTCCCTAAAAAGTTTTTAATTTGACCTTTAATCTAGCTGTCTAGCGAGACCTCTTTTTATGTTGGTCGAGGTCCATGTATGGAAACTATTAATGGTTTAACTGGTGTTGAGCCAACACATCGCATACTTGTAATCTCGTGATTCATGTCAAAATACTTCCATATCGGCTTTACGAGGTTATGATTCTATGGGACGGTGATTGAACAAGTAATGCCCGACATAATTATTATATTATTTCAGACAGGCCAGTAACTTTCCTATACAACACTCTTCACTACTACGAGACGAAGCTTCGCGATAAGCCTTTATTGAAACGTAAGCTGGTACACGCGGTTCTGAGCGCTCTTAAGGATGTCAGGTCCAATGGTTGGGCGACCACGGAGCCATTTCAGATTTACATTAGCAAGACTGATACTGACACAACCACGTGGATCCCAGATTTAAACTATTACTTGAACTTGGTCAATCGGATGGTGGATAGTATCCTTTATAAATTAATTTGTGTATCGAATCACTCTATAATTGGAATTTTACTCAAATATTTTGCAGCTTTAAATATTCTGCAGAAGAAGGCTTAAGCTCTAAGTGTATGTACAACATTTTCATAGAAGAGCTGTTTAATGAAGGACAATAAACAAATGGTCGTAAGGCTTTCATATTGGAAATACTGACGCCCACACCTCCTTGCGACACCAGAATTAATATCATATTTACTATCGTATCGAACTGGAAATACCGTGAAAGGAAGCTTTTTCCATTGTTTGGTTGAGTTAACGCTATAAATCCATATAATATGAATCTCAGTTTCTTCGAGGCTGATTTGTCTTCGCCTTCCAGTTGACCGCGGAAGTGATTCGAGACCCGATAGTTTCCGATCCGATATTACATTTGGTACCTTCAAAGCGGTACAACCACCTCAAACACTTGTAATTCTGTGTGAGGATTAGTGATTTCTTCCCATCAGGAATCCCTCGACTCGTTTGTCGTCCTGTTCTAAAAATTTTAAAACTGAAAATGATTTCTCACCAATACAAAGAAAATAATCTGCTGAAGTTCTAAAGTTTATATTGTTATGTTGTTGCAATACTTTCTTTATATTAATTAGCATAAGTCACTTAAGTGTTTCTTAGACGCCTCACATTTAAGAGAAAAATGAAGAAATAGGGTAAATTTTCAACTCGAAGGCATATAAATTCCTTAACAGTTTTACAGCCATGACAGGTATTTCGCACTTTCCCAACACGGACTGGCGATTCAACGAATACCCGAATCCGTCCGCTCATTGTCTGTATGTGACGTGCGTGGAAATAATGTCGTTACCGATAGCCCCCAATATTGTCGGCAACAGTATACTGGATGTAATAACAGTGGGCTTCATCGTCATACCGTCCGACAAACTGCAGTTATGGATCAATGCTATCGGCATCATCATGGCGGCTTTACCAGAAGCATACTGGGTGGTTCTTTACGACCGGATTTTGGAGTTAATTTCTACTCCCGAACTGGTTGAATGGACAAGCGAATATACTCCGTTCCAATTGTTTGCTTTGAATACAAATTATGATGCAATGGTCGAGAATAAGTATAGTTTTCTGTTAGCGCTGGCCCATGCTTTCTGGTATCATGCTGGAGCCGGACTTATTATGTTGATGCCGACGTAAGTACTGCATATGTTGTTCCTTTTTATAGTAGCAAAAAGTTTATTTCATTTGATATAATGCTCGCATAATACCGTTATTTATTCAGTGTATACGGATTTAGTCATCTGCTCCACTTGTTACAAGTATATAGATTTTATTAATTATTTTGTTTTTTTTTTCTTACACAAATACGTAGAAATGTTTGAGTATTTTTTATTGCATCACTTTGCATAAATATAGAACTGGAGCTGTTAATTTTAAAATAATCGCAATGAGTTTAGTTCTTGTTAAATAATCAATTGTTATCATTAATTAGTTCTACTTCTCCATAGTGGCGCTAAACGATTAAACATAATATAACTTTGACATTCTTAAGTGTCCCGTTTGTTGTATTTTTTTTTTTATTTCTCACTCCTTCAAGATATCATTGTTATCCACATGACTAACACGACGTAAACAACAATAGCAATATTTGAAGCTAGATTTTAGTTAAATAGACTTGAACTATATTGTACAAAAAATTTTAGAGATTAGATTTTATTTATTAAGTTTATAATATTCTTAATAATTAAAATTAAACATAGTCAATACGTAATTCAACTTAATCTCAATGTCTTTCTTTTACAGATTTGTGAAGGATAAACTCGCCCCTGAGATTCGCACTGAGACCCAGCTGTTATATTTATGCCATCTAGTGGGCCCATACTTACAACGATTCAATTCGGACCTATCAAGGGCTGTCGGGGACATCACAATAACGTTGTATGAACTATTGGAGAAGATTGACAAGACACAAACCAATCTGGTGTACATTGACCCCATATGCGATTTATTGTATCCTTTTTAGTATCGATATATATTTGTTTTACGAGTTGTCCAAGATATGGTCTTGATAATTTGTGATATGTCCTGCTCAATGCATCATGATTATTGGAGAACCCGAAGTCCTGAGCGGGACTGCCCACTAATTTCTCTTACTACATCGCTCTTGAAAACAAAATAACCGGTATTATTTATTTATTTATTAGCATCACCAACACAATAATCACTAACTAATTACATTAAATATTATTCTAAATGAGTCTAAGTGTTATTGCACTTACATGCAACGACCACATGCAAGTACGACGTACCTATACATAATTTTTAAATTTAATTGTACAACATAAGATCTAATCAACATAAAATTGAGATATAATACTATACAATTATATAATTAGTTTCTATTAAGTGAAAATTAAATAAAATGTACAAAACTTATTTTACTTAATTATGGCAGAACTAATGAATAATTACATTATTATGTATGTATTTCGGCGCCTATTTTCTGTCGTGAAGTAGTAATGTGTAAACATTACTGTGTTTCGGTCTGAAGGGCGCCGTAGCTAGTGAAATTACTGGGCAAATGAGACTTAACATCTTATGTTTCAAGATGATGAGCGCAGTTTTTGGGTTTTTCAAGAATCCTGAGTGGCACTGCATTGTAATGGGTAGGGCGTATCAATTACCATTAGCTGAACGTCCTGCTCGTCTCGTCCCTTATTTTCATCAAACAAAATATGTATATGTTATGTATATTATGTGTATGTGCCTATTATAACCTTGAGTGACGTACTTTAAATCCCTGGCAGTGCTTTAGAATTTTTAAATTTTAGGATCCTTCGTTCCACTCTAAATTAAAAATAACACTCCCCTTTATTTGATAAAATATAGCGTACTATCAAATAAGTTTCTTGAACACAATCCAGATACCACATCAAATACATGTTCGTGGGTGATGTGCTAAAGAATGAACTGGAGACGGTGATCAGAAAGCTGCGTCCCGCGTTGCAGATGCGGCTTCGTTTTATCACACATCTCAACGTGGAACAAATTAATGTTGCCTAGCATAACGATTACTACAGTTATACGCCTTCGAGCACTAGCTCTAGCTCGGAATAAAGTATACACTGTAGTAACAAGACTGTAACTCAAGTGAATTGTGTGTTCTTCTGGCGGGTCCAGACGATATTAGATTTGCCGTAAGGCCTCAATTACACGAGGGTTAAAATGGTATCGTGTGAAACCCAAATCTAAATACCACAAGGGTAAATATACCCAACTCGTTCCTTCCACATAATTTTAACACTAACCGTAGTAGCGTTTAAGAAGGAATTTCCTATCGTATTGTGTATTTACTAGTGAGAATTGCTGTATGTATTCTTTTTGAAGGGGTGATGTATAAATAGTAGTCTATGCTTTATCTCTAAATAAATACTTACCCCAGTGATTATATAGTAATAATAGAATTACCAAAGTGTATTCAATCGGTATTATAAACACTGCAATTAATTTATAATCGTGTTCAATTATATTTAAAAAATGCTCAATTTGCAACGAAATTCTCGCAAATATTAAGTTTATTAATATGTAAAAATAATACTTGTAACATTTATGTATCTTGACAATTAAGAGAATGACTTATGGATGTTAAGCTTAGACTGAATATTTGTGGATTATTTATTAAAAGTTTAATTGATTTTAGTTTCGCTAGGGCTATAAAAAAATTAGCAGTGTAATCATTCTTTTGTTGTGCAAACACTGGTTATAAGGGCTAAGAGAAAAGCACTTGTAATTCTAAACCAAAAGGCACCTCCACATGATATTGTTGTCATGCATAGTATTTTTCACGATTAACTTATCGCCACGCATCTGTCCCTGCTGGCGGCATTTTTGCATCATGCTATCAAATTTTTTTAAGCACGAAATTGAGTAGAGCCGTCCTGTTGAAGTTTACAGTAAGTGGTCGTTCGTGGACATAACCCAACAAAAGAAGGACGTATTCTTCAGGATTCACTCGCCCGTGGAGACAGCGCCTAAATGGGAAATCCTCTTATGTTTAATAAACATTTTACTGTCATCACAAGTAATTTGCTACAAGTTGTCCAAACTTATTCCACTGCACTATATCACATGTATTATACATTTATATAAATAATTTAAATTAATATTAATACAATTAAACAACGATGATAAAAGTAATATTACTGAACAATAATTAATACAGTTGGCCACTTTAATTTATAAAATTGTTTAAGTGCACTATATCTACATACACAATGTATGTAGGTATATAAAATAAATGATCAAAATGATTTATCCCACTGCACTATTTTTCATGCTAACTGTATATTTGTCATATGATTGAATTTAATTAAGAAATATGATCAAAACCATATTAATCAATAATTTTAACAATAATAATGTGTGTCACAATCAAGTGAAGATTATTTATGTACTTTATTGTACTAATAGTTAGTAACATTAGTAGTTAAGTAGGTATTAATAATTTGAATAGTAAGACTTGTAATATTTAAAAAAAAATCAATTTGCATTGTCTTAGTAAATAATAATTATAAGACACATCAGAACAAGATCACTATAACAATTTAGTTAAATTTTCACAATTATTTATAAATTTTATGATAAGATATTGTAATAGTGTTACCAATTCAGTCTAATAAAATGGTATTTTGCAATAACTTTTTTCTGTAAACCTTGAATAATATTCATTCTAACTTATTAAAAGTTCTAAGAATTAATGTATTACAGTGTTCTGTGTTAGTCTAATAAAAGTACTTTTGTATCAACAAGTAACATCAGTAAAGTGCTGATTCAACTTGACTTTGTCTTTGCGCATTGCGAGAATCTTGTAACACCACAGGAAGATAGAAAGTCTAGACTTTGTATACCATCAATTCAATAAGAATTTTTTTTTTTGACATTCATAAGTGTCACTTCCGTGACCTACATGAATAAACTGATTTTGATTTGTTTTGTCATCAGGTGACATAATATATTATGTATGTAGTTTGTCATTTTCCATACAAAAAAATTAAATGCACTTCTACAAAAAAATCCACATCCACCTTTCCTAAACCTGCAATGCAGATTGCAGTATGATGGTTAATATACATTTTGGATGCAGCCTTGAAACTTCTGCAAAGTTTCTGATTAAAAATATCTATTGAAAAAATAAACAGTCGCTTCATGTAAACTGTATATTCATAAATACATAAAATAGAATTAGGAATGTTGGAAACAATTCAAATTTAATCATTTTCAATACTTTTCGATGAGTATTTTTAATCGGGGTAGGCTACGAGGGACAGATGCATATCAGAGAGTATCAGGATAAATGCAAGGTTTACTATTTTCACCAAGCTAAACATCTTTTAAATATTTGAATGTAAATAATTATATTACATATATACCTATTATAAATTCTGCAGCTTTACAAACCTCATATACATCGATTGAGCCATATATTATTCCACCTCCATCTCGTGAGCTTACTAATTTGTAGGCAGTAATCATCTTATTATTCACAGTTAACAAGTCGATGCAACCCATGCATTTCAAACCGTGACATAGAGATCTCACCATAAAATCAGCTATATCAACTATTTGCAAGTATATCGTATTAAATATATCGTGGTCTTGCAACCCATAACACAGGCTATATGCCTAATTTGGGGCAAGATAAGTTGTGTAAAAGTGTGCCAAAATAAATAAATAAAATTTGCAATCTATATTCATAGGCTTGGTTATGATCTAGTAAACGAGGCAAAAAATCTATAATATAACCGTCACTTTCATTTTCATTTGCATGATCAGTCCGTGAAGATGGAGCACTTGTTTAGTAATCTATATATATAAAAATGTCTTTATATATAAAAATGTCTTTATATATAGAAATGTCTATATATATAAAAATGTCTGTATATATAAAAATTAATTGCTGTTCCTTAGTGTCACTAAAACTCGAGAACGGCTGGACCGATTTGGCTAATTTTGGTCTTGAATTATTTGTGGAAGTCCAGAGAAGGTTTAAAAGGTGAATAAATATGAAAGTGTTCGGAATTAAATAAAAACAACAATTTTGTTTTCCGTTGATGTGTCCCCCGTTGTCCGATATTTGTTTTGTATGGACATATTTTCTATGAGAGAATTTATTGACACACGGTTTGACAGTTCTGCTGTAAAACAGTTTCATTACAACAACAGGGAGCATATTTTATAATTCTTGATGTTATGATATATTATTAACAAATTCATAAAAAACATTATTTTATTTATTACTAGCTGATACCCCGCGACGTAGTTCGCGTACGTATTTTTACACCTTGGGTTACATTACTGGACTTTTAGTATAGATCCCTAATTTTTTTGAAAATGTTATAGCTGTTTAGCCTGTAACACTCGGGGATAATGTAGCTTCCCAACAGTGAAAGAATTATTCAAATCGGTTCATTAGTTGCGGAGCCTATTCAATGCAAACAAACAAACAATCAAATCTTTCCCCTTTATAATATTAGTATAGATATACAGAACAACGTCTGTCGGGTCAACTAGTAATACATAAAAATACTGACGTTTTCTAGTGTTTCGTGTTCGCTAGCATACAGTTTCCTAATTTCAACGATTTTATTTCGAGGTGTCACTACATTTTTCGAAAGATGCCTTGTAGTTGTTTGGCATAAGGGCCACCACGCCGCATACGTAGAGTTCGAAAATTTACGCTTTATTTATTATTTTAATTTTAAAACGCTTTTTCGTTTCATAGAGTTTCAAATCACATCGATTCTAAAGAAGTATCACTTCAAAAATTTGATGTAAGTAATTGGCAATGATGAAGTCTACAGTGATTGGAAATATGCAATCAAAGATAATGAGTTAAAAATGAAACAAAAATATATTTCTGAATTATTTTATATGTAATAATATGAAGTGTAATAAAATGATAAGGATTTATCCTATTTGTGTAAGCTTTTACATTACCGCTTTTGTAATTGCCAATTTTTTTAATATTATAATAAATGTAATATTAATTAATTAAATTATTATTAATCTAATAGTATAATCGATAAATATAGTAATCTATCCCCAGATAGACATTATATGCCTTCGCGGATTTTTCTGTAGACCTACATAGATATAACATACACAAAATTCCACTATACATTATTTTATTATATTTCAAAGGGCTTAGACAGCGTTTTCTTTGCAAGCACCCAGACGGCTTATTTTTTCCGACATCTGCAACAAATATTTATATATGAATAGGATTTTGTTTTATGATAATATGTAGTGATAGCAAACCACTGATTAATTTTTGAAAATGAGTGACCACCCTCAGTCGATTGAATTAATAAGTTTTATCGTAACGAATTAGTATAAAAAAAAGGAAGCCACCGATATCTTGCGCCCGTTCTCCTGAAGCCATATATTTTCGAATGAGTGATAGTTATATAGTGTATAATAGAAATACCTACGTGTATTAATTTGAAAACCATGCGTCCAGATTCAGTAAGTGACACTTCAATTACCTAGGATATCACTACATAGTATAAAACAAAGTCGGTTTCTCTGTCCCTATATCCCTATGTGAAATCTTTAAAACTACGCAACGGATTTTGATGCGGTTTTTTTTTAATAGAGTGATTGAAGAGGAAGGTCTATATGTATAATGACACCCATTAAATGGTGGAGATATACTTTTATTTTTGAGGTTTCTAATGTCATGTCGTAAATAATTACTTTTTTCCGCTTACATTGCAAAGGCAGGCTGAACCCTACGAGATTTATCAAAATAATTTACTTAGTATTGAACACATTGAAATGGTCTACAGAAAACTCCGCTATGGTATGTCTATCACTTATGGATATCCCACAATAACATTTTTTTGTCATTTATAGGTACGACAAATAATGGCTAATTTTAGAAACGATTTTAACCAATACAGCATTAATTCTTATCTAATTAAATATATTGTTGATTTAATATAGATCTATATGGCCCTTTACAGCATATCATATAAATAAATATGTTCGAAGATATTTTAAAAATTGCGGGATGTAGTTTTTTATCATTTTTTCAGTGAATGACATAGGCGCTAGTTAATAACTATAAGGTACTAGTGATTGTGACTACCCCACATTAAATTATAAAAAGATATATCTGGAAAGTAATATAATAAATATTACGATATTTAAATCTACCAGAATAAATTGCGGAAACTAAGGACACGAGAAAATAACATTTTAACTTTCTAAGTATCAAAGTATTAGTCTACTCTAGCGAAGTACGAGGTCTGATCAAAAGATAACCGTTATTTTCAATTTTTTCAAAAAGTATTAATTATTTATTCATCAAGATAGTTAATCTTGTCCCCACCAAAGTTATCCCCCTCATATATAATACACTTATGCCAGCGTTTTTTCCAATCCTCGAAATACTTCTGGAACGCGCTTTTTGGTATCGCCAACAGCTCCTGTTTCGATTTTTCTTTTATCTCCTCAATCGTAGCAAAACGCTTTCCTTTCATCGGTGTCTTCAGTTTTGGGAAGAGGAAAAAGTCAGCGGGGGCCAAGTCCGGTGAATACGGTGGTTGAGGCATGATAACGGTTTTGTTTTTGGCCAAAAACTCACGCACAAGGATTGTGTGAGCTGGTTTTTGCTCAAAATTTAGCAATTTTGGAACAATCTTCGTTGCCGCACGTTTCATGCCTTAAACATCCGTAAAAATTGCTTGGCATGAGTCGAACGATATGCATACATCATCACCAACCTCACTGATAGTGATTCACTGCTTCAATCTCGAAGAATCTTCGATATTTTCTCGGCCTTCCAACCGATACCACAATTGAACTTGTGTTGTGCTCATAGTAGACTCGCCAAACGCCACAGTCAACATTTCAAATGTCCTAGCGCATTTAATTTAATTTTTTACACAAAACTTAATACAGTTTCTTTAATCCATTTTGTCGAATAGTAAAAAATTGAAGAGCACACCAAAACACGACTAACCTTTTTATCTGTCAAAAACAAACTGACAATCCAAAATGGCTGATATTGCCAAGTGCCAACATATATAACAGACAAAAATTAATGAAAACATTTAATGTGCCATAATAATAACAGAAAAAAATGCGAAAATCGAACATACGTAGGTAACTCACGAAATTTGAAAATAACGGTTATTTTTTGACCTCGTATAGACCACAAATCACTATTACTCTAACGTGGTATTTAGGCACAAATAATGTCATTTTGAAAGCTGATAGCACCACAGAATAGATAGATAGTAAAAGGCTCATGTAGTCGGGGCACGCGTACGCCACAGTTTGTACATTTCCGTAAATGTTAACTAACAATACGCGCTCCGCATATCAGCACGTTTTTGACAGCCATTGAATAAAAACCCTTGTAATCAATACAAATATTCCTTACTGTGCTGTATAAGAGTGTAAGACTGATAGCGTGTAGGTACATCTTATCATCGATAAGTATTATACTTATTTTATTTCAAAACAATCATTACGATATCGATAAAGAGGTATCGATAGTTTAAGTATAGTCTATGAATGTCTTAATTGACTTCTTATTATTTACATAAATCCAATATTGGCTAGATGCTAAAAGGTATATTATGTTAATATCAAAGAATTTTATTTTTTATTGGAGCTTAATCCTTAAGAATCAGTTTTGAGCTGTTATGGTATATATGTATATATATACTTGGTTTGGATAAATTATGAGGAGTAAAAATCAAGCGTATGGATTCACGTACTTGGCAGTGAGATTATGACTTATGTGTACACTTTCAATCCCAATATGCCCACAGCGTAAAACAATTATTGCAAGTTACAACAGTATAAAAATCGTTTCCAAGG
Source organism: Leptidea sinapis (assembly GCF_905404315.1). Taxonomy (NCBI): domain Eukaryota; kingdom Metazoa; phylum Arthropoda; class Insecta; order Lepidoptera; family Pieridae; genus Leptidea; species Leptidea sinapis. The sequence continues at coordinate 23,099,998 of NC_066312.1, read as the reverse complement.
TCTTCAGTTTGACAAAGAGCTAATTTTGGGATCAAATATACTAATCTATATTTTTTTTTATGTACAACCAAGCTTCTAGACCTTCAACCGAGAAACTACTTCAAAAGTAAAAATTGCTTATAATTGGGATTTATTATGAAAACTCCTGTCGTGCGACTGTTTGACCTGTTTTCAGATTTATAAAAATTCCACTCATAATGGAAAAGTGGATCGAGGCGACTGGGAGACAAAACTGGTTTCTTGCTAAATCCAACATAATAAAAAGGATGGATAATATTTGCTCAATTCAAATAAAATCAAGACAGCCTACACAAATAGTCTTGGAAAGTTACAATATCAATATAATATTAATTACCAGGGAAGTAATAAGTACACGCATAAAACACAGTTTTTTTTTATAAGTATTCTTAGTTATTCTGTATATACCCAGGCGCCAGTAAGACGTGAGATTTTTTAAACCGTACTGCTTCTATACGCACTGCGCGTGCAGAAATAAAATGTCCAAAACAAGCAGTAACGAATGATTAATAAAAAGAGAAGCTATAAGTACTGATGAAGTATTAATAATCTTGTTAGTCTTATGATATGTGATATTTTATATTAATAAATGGCAAACATTCCCAGAATTCATGGGTTTCGATCTATCTTTTACAATTCTTTGAAGTATTTCCTCTACAGTATGATGTAACGTATTTACCAATACGTATTATGGGTACCATAATGGCGCCTCTTTCTGCTGTGCAGCAGTAATGTGTAAGTATTACTGTGTTTCGTTCTGAAGGGCGTCGTAGCTAGTGATATTACTGGGCAAATAAGACTTGACAACTTATATCTCAAGGTGACGAGCGCAGGTGTAGTGCCGCTTAGAATTTTTGGGTTATTCAACAATCCTGAGCAGCACTGCATTGTAATGGGTATCAATTACCATCAGCTGAAAGTCCTGCTCGTCTCGTCCCTTATTTTCATAAAAAAAATGTTTGTCTCTGTTTAAAAATTAACGGTTATTTAGTTTTGCTGGAACCTTCCATATATTAATTGTTAAATAATAATACGCTGTACCTAAGAGACGATTAAAACTATTAATTTGAATTCGTTTCGTTATTAATTAATTAGTGAACAACTTAGAAAAGAAAGAAAAACTAAACATTTAAATACGATGAAAGTTTATATAGAAAAAACAGGTGGAATTAAAAAGGCACTTAAGGAAATTAACCACAAAAAAGACTGGATACCAAATATTAAAAACAAAGTCGGTAAAACTAGTAGCAATAGACACGATATATTAAAAATAACTACCGAATATTATAAAAATTTATACAAAAGTGATAAAATTCGAAAAACTACAAAAGAATGCATTGCGCTGACGGACGAAGAGCAAATACCTGAAATATTAAAGGATGAAACTATAAAAGCTATTAGGACACAAAAGTTCGATAAGGCACTAGGACCAGATCTCGTTACAAATGAACTACTAAAAACCACATTACCAGTGATCGCTCCAAAACTAACAGATATATTTAACGAGATTCTCAGAACGGAAATTATTCCAGAGGAGTGGACAAAATCAACTATAATACTACTACATAAAAAAGGAGACAAGACAAATATATCACATTATAGACCAATCAGCTTAATGTTCAATGCTTACAAAGTGTTTTCCAAAATAATATTATCTAGAATAGCCAATACCCTTGACGAAAATCAGCCTAAGGAGCAAGCTGGATTTCGTAGAAATTTTTCAACTATAGACCACATCCACACCCTTCGACAAATACTACAAAAATTTAAAGAATTTAAGAAAACCTACTTTATCGGATTTGTTGATTTTAACAAAGCATTCGATACCTTAGAACATGAATTTATCTGGGATGCATTACATTTTCAAGGAATACAAACAAAATATATTCGAATTCTGAAAAACGTTTACAAAAAGAGTACTGCACAAATAAAGTTTGAATCTACAGGTGAAGAGTTTGACATTGAAAGAGGTGTTCGCCAGGGAGACCCTATCTCACCTGTTTAGGCTTTGTCACAGTTTTGTTTTCAGCCGTCCTAGAAATGGTATTCAGGAATCTGAATTGGTCAAAGAAAGGAGTAAATATAAATGGCGAAAATCTGAATCATCTACGTTTTGCTGATGACTTAATCGTATTTTCTGATAGCCCAGAAACTTTAAATGGAATGTTACAGGAGTTAGCGGATGAGAGTATTAAGGCAGGCCTTTCAATGAATTTAACAAAAACAAAAATAATGACAAATTCTGCACAAACAGTGCAAATAACAGTTAATAACGAGCAAATAGAATACGTTCAGGAATATATATACTTAGGGCAGTTAATATCTAATGAAGAATGTATGCAAAAAGAAATAGAAAGAAGAATAGTTAATACGTGGAAACGATACCATGCTTATTGTACGGTTGTCAGACATGGGCATTGACAGAGCAACTAGCCAACAAAATTAAAATTTGTCAGAATGGAATAGAAAGAAGCATAATAGGAGTAAAAAGAAAGGATCGTGTGAAATTAAAAGCAATTAAAAATACGACAAATTTTAAGAATGCATACACAACATTCAAACAATTAAAATGGAAATGGACAGGTCATATGATAAGAGAAAAGACAGAGAAATGGGCAAGACTAATAACTGAATGGCAACCACTAGATAGCAAAAGAAATAGAGGTAGACAGCCTATGAGATGGGAAGACGACATCAAGAAGATAGCGGGGCAACTATGGACTCGTATAGCAAAAGATAGGACAGAATGAAAATCTTTGGAGGAGGCCTATGTCGGAAGACAAGCTGTACCACAGTAAAGACCGTTTGCCGATAGCGTTTAGAGGCACTTTTTTACTATTTTAGTACCTAGTATGTAAAATTTGTACAGTAATAAAGGCTTTTTTATTTTATTTATATTTAGCTGTACCTAAGAGACGATTAAAACTATTAATTTGAATTCGTTTCGTTTACTTACACCCTTATCGCATTATGTATGGAAGAGAACAATACTTGAATACAATTTGTAAAGATATAATTGATTTCGATAAAATTATATCGATATGTATATGCATGCACTACATTCTTATTGCTTACATTAATTATTCTAACATAAGTTGCATCGATTAAACGTAAAGATAAATGAACCATACGTCACAATATTATCGTTCATTTTTAGTTGTATATTTTGCAAAACAATTATATTTCACTTGACATCAATTGACTGGTCTCACTTGAGCCTCGAGTAGGTACATTTGTACACAATAGTGGCGACAGGGTAACGCCCACATGACACTTCCTCTAGTTTTTTTCTGTTCCGTGGACACTCGATTTGTAGCTGACGTTTAATTTTTTGAACTTAACACTCTAAAGTTAAAATTCCACTTGACATTGACGTTTTACTTTTTCATGAATCAGCCGGTGCTGCCAGTTTATAGGAACCTTCGACTAATTTAACTATTAATGATTATTGAAAATCATATTAACTGAGTTCGCCCGCAGCTGTGAGTTCTTACTCTGTTGGAAAATTATCGAAGAGACACTGCGACTTTCTATGTAGCCAAGGTAAAGAAAAGTAAGTAAAGTATTAGTTTGGCTAAGTAGCCATGCTAAATATGTACCTATAAAATAAAATTACATGGAAAATATTAATGTAGTCTAATTTGATGCTTAAATTTTTGTATTTCTTGTTGTTAGTAAATTTTTATATTATTCTATTATTTTGACTGAAATGAAATTAACAGAACTTATGGTCGTGCGTAACACAACAACAAATAATAATTTTACTCCAACATCAAATCTATATGAGAAAGAAGTCTTGATAAAGTGTGCGATAACTATGTTCAATTTAACATGAACCCATGGTATATCAATTTCGTGAATAAATTACTAAAACTATGACTAGGCCAGTCTAGCGATACTCTCTAAGAAATAAGCGATTCAATCGATTGTATGAAACGTGCAGTCATTAATAGATTGACAGATGACGGCTATAAGCTGGTAAAAAACAGAGACAGCCGAAATCCACTACGTTTTAAGCGACTGTTCACTTTCAAATTTAGTGGGATTTTACTTCATCGCCAATCGCCATACTGTAATTACTAATAATATATCATATTTATGTGCAATCACTGCACGTTGTATACTAAACCCTTAAGTCCCACCTGTACTATTTACATCCTCTTTGGTACTGGCAGCACTTTCAATACATACCAGAGTACTCAACATTTTAATATTTCGACTGAAGGACGCTGTGTCCAAGTCATGAAATAAATTAAAAAAAAAACGTTCCGTAATCCCTACCTACTCTGCCGCCCGCGGCCCGCGACCGATAATAGATGCGCATTCAGCATTGTGCGTCGCGCATACCTTCTCTCAACTCGAATGAAGACTCATTCCGCATTCGGCGTACATCGCGGAGCAACGGACGTCTAGTTTGAACTGAGAATTATATTGTGCGCCTTTTTTGATAGCAACTTATTAACAGACTTTAATATTTTCGTGTTTTGTTTAATAATACTCGTGCACACTTGAATTGTCACAATGGCCACAGAAGTTGTAAACAACGTCCCGGACAACACGGCAAAGGAGAAGGAGCTCAAAGAGGACGCGCCGGTTGACAATTCCCAAACAAAAGAGGAGGCGCCTACCTCCGGTGAGAAGACCGAGGAAAAAATAGAAGACAAGAAGACAGAGGGTCAGTCCAAACCTAACATTCACAAAATGAACTACCAGCAAGATGTCGTCTACCTGTATCAATTCTCGAGAACTCCTTTGTTGCCGTCTACCTCACCATACTGCTTGAAAGTTGAAACATGGCTTCGTTTGGCCGGCATCAAGTACGAGGTAAGTCAAATAATTCTTAACCCTTAAATACCTACTGTTTGTTTTGTATAACATAATTTGTACGTTTGTTACACTTTAATTATTTTAATTTAACATATTCCTAGATATTTATTCATTTATTTAATAAAACTATTACTAATTTATTTACAATATTTTTTATATGTCATCCCACCGCTGGGCAAAGGCCTTCCCCTTCTTTTTCCATTGGTCCTTATTGTAGGTATGTTCTACGTGACTATATTAATATATTCCTAGATATATTTAACAATAATTAAACTTATTTTTATTTTCTTCGTGCAACGGTTGATGCAGCTGCCGCGAATTTCGCTTTGCGAAATGTTATTGTGAAAACACAACAGAGATAACGTTAAGAAGCATTTACTTTACTGTTATAGTACGTTCGACTAATTAGTCGTATAAAAATAACTACACACCTAGTTCTAGCTAGAGCATTTATTGTTCAAAATTCACGGGATATTCTAAAACATAATAACTATATCCATGGTAGGTACGCAACTTATCAATAAAAAAATAAGTAATTTCTTAATCAATTAACAAAATATTAACCTAGCTCTAGGTGGTAGGTACCTCCCAATAAAGAAACTTGTTGCGGGTCTGTCAAAGCTTAATTTGGTAGCTTAATGAGCTACATAACGTCCCTCTAACATAATTCCCTGGTGGCCACTCAGGAAGCAGCAGCTTCTTTGGACAACAAAATCTATTTCAGAACCTCATTCGCACTTATAATTATTAAAAAACCCCATATTTGCGTAGGTAGGTAGGTACTTCTTCGTAATATTAGGGAAGACGTGAAAAACCAGTTTTGTTTGGATAATTCCGCATGAAGACATTAATAATGTACCTAAAATAAAAGTGAAATTGCGTTTTTAATTATTAGTCTTGGTCACCACACACATATCTTTTCACAACCTTCTCGGAATTCTAGCAGATATCTGATATACAATAGGATTTCTAGTAAATGCAGCGCTTCTTATAACTCGTTAACAAAACATTTAAAACAATGGAAGTTACAGGAATTAATTTATCGGAGTTTGCATAATTTTAACGATTCTTAGATTCCATTTCACTAACAAACTAGATTTTAAATAAAAAATAACTTATCATGTGCATTTACTGAAAGGGTACAAATAACTGGTCTAGTGCGAGTCGTAGGGTTCCGTATACATCATACACCTACAAAACATTTAAATTAAGATGGCGCACATTTCGTATTTCGCACTCTAGGATTTTTTTTGTTGTTGTAGCAGCCATTATTAAAACAAGTCTGACAAAATTATGAAATACAGCCAGACGGGCGAGAATTTTTGTAATAGGTTACCAAAAATAATTCTACTAATTTGGTAGGTTTGGCGGTATCTCTTCCATAATTCGTCACAATTTAATTCATTGTTATCTACGTCGTTTTCCGTGGTGGTATAACCGGTGAAATATTTCTTATAAGCGATTGTCCTTGAGACGATTTAACACCAGACCCCTTCGGAACCCATAAAGGACTGCCCGTTCCGTTACCGACCAGCACCGTAGCGTGCCATGCATAGAGCGGCAAGTATTGTCGGGGAGAATATAGTGGGCATAGTAGAGCGTATCGTGTTGCTTGTCGTGTCTGATACGTTCATAGCACGGTCATGGTATGATACGTTGTAGTGGGTAGAGTCCTTAAATCTCAATAATATTATTAAATTACTTAAACCGTCGAGTAGGGAATATTCAAGAATATCAGCGCGTGCGTATACAAAGAAATTGCAAGTAATGGTTTTGTTGCACACCCGCCTATTTCGAATTTTTTTATTTAATACAGCATTTTCGGCAATACAAGCTAAAGATATACTCTTTAAGTTTGAAGAACCTGTTTGGAAAGATCACACTTTTTACTATAAACATTGAATATATAATATATCCCATCCGTTGGAATATAGATATAAGTTGGTTCTTTTGTAACAGGCATTTATTTTCTCAAAATAGATTCCTTTAGAATTCTTTTTGATGTCATTTCTAATAACTACTAGATACTACTACTACCACCGCTTCGGAAACAAATGGCGCTCTGAGAGAGAAGAAGCGGCGCAAGAAACTCTCCCAGCATTCTTTTTTTGCGCTCTTTTCAATAAAAATATACAATATTGTACAGTCATTTCTATCGCTGTATATGAGTAACATCTTAAGCCTTGTACACATACAAAGAAAGACGGCGAACAGAGGCCAGATAAAGGGGTTCGTTATTTTCACTCGTTGCGAACATAGTTTTATTTTTTGCTTTACTTGGGTCATCTTTCCTTTAAGAACTTAAAAGTGACCAACCCGTCATGGTTTTCATACAAACGCTCCTATGTGATCATGATATTTTGAGACAAGAAACTAATCTGATATATTTGATATAAAATATAAGAGATTTCCATCTATGTACATCACGATATTATCTCTGGAACCATGAATTAAAAAGTAGTAATATTCCTTTCGTCGCATAGAGATCAGCTAAGAAATTAAAAAAAGGATTTTGTTTGTGGAAAAGGAGGACAAACGAGCGTACGGTTCACCTGGTGTTAAGTGATCACCGCCGCTCACATTCTCTTGCAACACCAGAAGAATCACAGGAGCGTTGCCGGCCTTTAAGGAAGGTGTACGCGCTTGTTTTGAAGGTACCCATGTCGTATCGATCCGGAAACACCGCACAAGGAAGTTCATTCCACAACTTTGTAGAACGTGGAAGAAATCTCCTTGAAAACCGCACTGTGGAGGACACCACATGCTTTTGATTTTCTTTTTTATTCTTTTTGGATTTTGCGGCGTTTGATTTAAACAATCTCTCTTTTTAATCATAGCATTTATAAGTATAAAACTTGGCCAGATGAGCTACAAACATATTATCGCGATATATGCAGGAATAGCGTTTTTGCTTCCTATGGCATCCACGTGGATGACGTCGCGGGTAGTACCTAACTAGTTCAGTATAAGCCTTCAAAGTCTGAAGATGGACGTCCATAATCATTACTACTTTAATATAAAACAAAGTTCTCCGCCGCGTCTGTCAGTTCGCGATAAACTTAGAAACTGCAGCTCCGATTTTCATTTAAATTTTGACATTACTTATACTCTCATATACCAATTTAAATAGCGGCTGGCTATCAGATTACGACCGGCAATTAAATACTTTGTGTTCTATCTATTCTATGACTTAACAAATGTCTGGCATACAAAGAGTACCTAAATCTGACAATCCTAAAGCGAAAGGGCCTTTGTCAGAAGCCTAAAAACCATATTGTATGTAGTTTCAACAGCTTTTACTTTAATATAAGACATTATACATCGTTATGGTAGCAGTAGAACAACACGATGAATGAAGCCTGTGTAAAGTTCTAGTTAAGATGAATAGAATCACTATCACTACAAATTATAAAATAAAGTCATTCGCCACGTCTGTCTGTCTGTCTGTTCGCGATAAACTTTAAGACTAAAGCACCGACTTTTATGCTGTTTAGACCAATGGATAGCGTATAATTTGGTAAGTTTTTGTACACATTTTCGTAAATATTAACGACATTTGTTGGTGTCAAAAAAAAATAAGCCGTCTGGGAGCTTTCAACGATTACGAATTCTGTATCCTATATAGGTCTACAGAAAAGTCTAAAGGTATTTGTGTATCTATTAAGGCTACTACTATATCCATTACAATACATTAAAAAAATGAAAATTATAATGCGGCAATGGAAAAGCTATTTACTCAAATACGATATTAATCCTTATCATTTAATTACCTACTACGTTTTTGTTTCAATTATAACTCATTAACTTTGATTACACATAGCTTTAGGCTAGGAACATTATTCCCGAAAATCGAGGTTCTCATGAAACTTTCTATGTACAACCAAACTGTGGAATGTATTTCTAAGTCGAGTTAGTTCCCCTTCAAATACCGGTTGGGCTCGTACATGTAGAATTACGTATCATCGTACAAGGTATAAATTCTACGATGGTACGTACGTTTTAATACTTTTGTAATAAATAGTAAACATATTCTGTGGTGACTTTTTTTAGATAGAGCTGGTATTGGTATTGAAGGGGACTGCGCTGCAACGTCTATGTGTGCCGCGCCAATATGTGTAATTTAATATAAGGAGACGAAAAGTAATTCATTTTTATATATAGATTGTATGAACCAGGAACCGTTGCGGTCGTTCTCCAGAACACTATCTGATTAAAAGAAACAAACATTTGTTTTTATGTATAAGGAATATATTAAATGTTATAACACTATATTCAATAAAACCAAAAGTACTCCCCTTATCATTCTGCCCTGTGGTCTTAATTACGTTTTTTTAACCCATTTTGGTTATATATTGTTGTAGCGGCACTAACACAAACGGACGACCCATCGTAAACTTGATAAGGAACTTATGCGATTTCTCTGGTGCTTCGCAGTTCAAATATAGACGGCGATGATTTTATATTTTTCTTCTATCCAGTGAATTCTATTCTATAAAAAAATCTCACTATAGTATCGAGTTTGATGCGCATGGGCCTGCGATCCGCTTGTTTTCTGTATTGAAAAGCGGAAGAGAAATCGTTTATGATTATAATTAGTAAACGGTTTATTTTATACTGAAATGATGAAAGAAAACCGAGAATGTAAATAATGGAAGCGCGTCTCGATTTCGTCGACGGGTTTGTTTATTACGCTCCACCATTCCTTTCCCATTTGTAAACTTATTTGAAACAAAAAATTGATTGTTCGTGGCTTGCTCGCCAGATGTTTTGAGCAGTGTTGTTGGAACACTTTGTACATATTATATGTTGGGACAACGTTATCGATAAATCAAAATGCTGTTTACAATTGATAAATTTACCAAATAATTGCACTTAATATCATTTATTTTGTGTGCTTGAGATTTTTTATAATATTTAGTAAATCTCAAATAAAAAGTAAGTTAGAGAAAAATGTACCGGAGTTATCATATCATCATCATCAACCGGAAAACGTCTAGTAACCCCAAAAAATCACCATAACATTCGGTCCTGCGCTGTCCTCAGCCAACGCATTCCGGCATTCTTCACCAGATCATGACGTGTCGCCATTCGAGGACTTTTCTGCCCCACCGACCATCTGCGCTTCGAACTATGTGCCCTGCCCACTGCCACTTTAGTTTCTCAATTATTTGGGCTATGACTGATGGTGACTTTGGTTCTCCTACGGATCTCATCATTTCTGATTAGATCTCGCAAGGAAACTCCGAGCATAGTCCTCTCCTTAGCCCCATGAGCTTTCTCATCAGGGCCATAGTTAGCGACGACGTCTGGGTTCTGCAAGTCATTAAATATATTTTTTATAAACTAGTTGTTACTCGCAACTTTGTTAGCATTTACATTTACCAGTGTAACCACATCAAGACAATCATACATCTTTCATTGTTAAGGCAACGTTCGTAAGATATATTTTCGTTTGACTGTTTTTTCTCTGACTTACATTGCAAATATTGATTAATACGAATACTACGAGAATGTCTTTTAATTTTTCGGTTTGATATGCCCATGACACTTACAAATAATGTGGCTTTCTTTTGGTAACAGAATTTTCAAAATCGGTTCAGTATATCCAGAGATTACAAACCTCTTTATAATATTAGTATAAATTATAGGTAACTTTATGTATATAAAACGAAAAATGGTTGTATTACTGATCTATTTTTGTATTCATTAACCACGCCTTGATGAAGGTTCCATTTCTTTTTGTTTGCAAGGACCCCCGTTATAGTAATAGAAGATTTAGAACCCTAAAAAGAGATAAACACACAAAATTGACCCAAATCAACCACCACACAAGGACTGCACTCTTCTGCTATCCAACCCTACCCTTACTAAAATATATAAATTCATAATGTGATTCAGAGTTTAAATATCTTAATTAAGCAATTATGCACTTTATAATTGTGTAAGCAGACGTTATATTTACTAAGTACTACTACTAATTGAAGAATAGTTACATTTTAGTAACTACATTTTAAATTAAAGTGAATCAATCGTTATTTCGACAACATCCTATCAAGATTCCAGTGCACAGTAAAAACTGTGGCGTAAAAAGTCTGTAACCTGACACAATAAGATAACTGGAGCGGATACTTTTGGATCCGAACCAGTTGCAGTGGAAGGATCAAGGGCTTGTTTTTGTGCGTTCAAGTGCGACCCGTTCAAACCGGATAGTGATGGGCGAGCGTATCGATAGCTTCGAATGCAGCTAAGAGCTTATTTACACGAGGGCTATTTTTGTTTTTTATTATATTTACAATATTTAATTTATTTGCGGTGGAAGTGGCTTCTTATTGGCCAAATCACGAATAGTCACAAATAACGGATACGACTTAGGCTCGTTTGCCGTCGTTATTGTACGTGGACTTGTCCAATATAACGGTCTTGTCTTCTTAACTCGCCTCGCTATATTTTTTCTTTCTCTTTTGCTCCATTGCTTTATATAAAAGTAATTCGTCGCCATTTTTAAAAATCACTTTCATCAAAAACACGAGTAGTAGTAGTAGCGCCTGTTTACTTCACTTGCCAACTGAGTGTGAACATCTACTTGGATATTTTAACGAAGAGCGGAGAAACTTGATACCTATAATGTGATCGTCCATGCGTCACGACCTACCGATTTTATTTGTCAAAGACGGGTAAAGTGTGAATGAGCCCTAAATTTACCGCCTCCTAAGTTTTAATCATAATCTTTATAATTTATTTGCTTGTCATATTATTCTTATAGCTCTTCGATTATAGTAATATTTTATATAGTCTTATAGGTTCCGTACTCGAAGGTCAGCCAAAACTTTCGCCGCCTTTTCGTCTGTCTTTCAGCGGTATTATTACCTCCTGTCGTTAAAAACAACTTTATCATAAGTATTGCTTTTTTTGTCGATGAAACGAAACCCTTCGTGTGCAAATCTAGTTTTTATATCTAGAAATAGTTTAAAACAAAGTCGCTTTCAGCTTTCTGTTTATATATCCCCTGACTCCCAAACTAGGCAACAGATTATGATACGGTGTTCCTTCATTTAGATAATTTTTTACAGATGTTTTAAATCTGGTATATAATAAAGCAAAACTTGGTACATTTTTTGTAAGTAGAAAACAAGCATGTTGTTTTTGTCGAGTTCCTTCAAATTAAATTAATATCTCTTACGTAGGCCAAATCCTAAGAGACACTTAGAAATGGTGTACGAGAGCATTGTAGTTCTTCTGAAATGCTAAAGCATCTCTTATCTGTTATCATGTCTTGTTGACTGTTGTATTTATCATATCTTTAATTAAATGGTTAAAATTGCGTTTTTCAGCGTTATTTACACTTTTATGTCATATTTATCCTTGTCCAAATAAATAGAATAGTATTCTTGGGAATTAAATGAAGATTATAGTTAGTTATCTAGTACATTACATAATATCTCAAAGAGACAAAAGTATGTATTATAATATTATGTTATAGAGAACACGAGCAAAATTAAAACGCAATTTTTTTACGAACATTTTGGTTACTTGTGTGGCAATCCACATGACTATAGTTATTTGATGTTAGCTTTGACAACTCACAGCGGCCCAAAGAAGCGCAGTTTTTGCCGTTCTATAGAGCTGTGTAATACCTTCTAATTGTCTTAATAGGTGTTAAAGCTATAGGCATATATATATCTAGGTAGCGCTGATATCGTTAGTGGCCAAAATTATTGTCTGAAAAATTTGTGTAATGCTCTTTTTATATACTTAATAATGATTACTTTAATGTAAGGCATAAAATGCCAAAACGAAATGAGACATTCATCTTGGTCTTAAACCTGACCGATCGCGATGTGTCCATTCCCGTCAGCAGCAATACGCATAACGCAACTCTTTAGCTTTTCATTTCGAAACCTCGTTAATGCATCATTTGTTCGTATTGATTTAAAAGTCAGCAGCATGACACAAATATATTCACATTTTTACGACTTTTTTTTTCTTAGCATTTCGTTCAGATTCATATATTTATTTTAAAATAGGATATGACATCACTTGTTGAAAGTCAAAGGTAAGCTAGTATAAATATTTTTTATTGATATAACATTAAAAGATAAACTGAGCCGCACACAAATGAAAGTTAATAAAACAAAGTTATAATACAGATAGCAAATAAATATCTACTTGTATTGTCCATTTATCTCATGTATGACAAATAGTGAGCATACAATATAAACTCACACAGCTTTCCTGTCCGGCCATTGCAAGCTCCATAGCTGAATTGGTTATATTATAGCAGGCTTCGTTATGCTCGCGTAATACTGCTTGTGGCGGCGTCGTGGGGCAAGTCGTTTCTCTAAAATATATTCGAGGGAGGTGATGATCTGGTCTACGCGTCAGGCACTTGAACGGGCGCTATTTGTGTTGGCTAGATTATTTTGTCATCAGTAATTCTGCTTCATGTTGTTTATTTTAAAATTAATATATATATAGTTACAATAAATCATTTTTTCAGAATGTGGATATATTGCTCCCATAATATCTGTATTTATGTAGTGTTTGTGGATTGACGACCCATATCGCCGAATGGTTGGTGACCTACTAAGATAAAGGTCTCGGGTTCGAATCCTGGTAGGTGCAAACATTTATATATCATGAATATTGCTCTTTGGTTCCGAGTCATGGATGTTTATTTGGGTTGCAAGACAACGATATATTTAAATACATCCTTGTCTTGCAACCCATAGCATACACGATGCCTAGTTTGGGGGAAGACAATTTGTGTGTTTCCTACAAAAATTGATACATCTTTTACCTACTGTATGATATCTTTTAATGTTGTGTCAATTTAGGACGCGGAAGTAAAACTCTAATGTCTATATTTCAACGGGACACCTCGGTTACTCACCTGGTGTCCGTTTGGTAGTCGTCGGACGCGTCATTACTGGTGTCTTTATGGTGTCTAGTTTGGTAGCTTACGGGAACCACGGTGGCACGACTGGTTGAGCCACCGTGGTGTCTCGGTCAAATATAGCCCTAATACTTAGGAGTGGTTGAAAAATCTGTGAATAGTTAGTTTCTTTTAACATCTTGAAATGCATCGTGAATAATAATGTCGAAAACAATAATGTATAGAACGTCATTGCTATTGGATAATAATATTATTTCGAAACAATGTATATGCATATATCAGCTCATCACTATGCCAAAGATATCTCTATCTTAATTACAAGTGAACTCTGAAATCAAAGGTTAACGCACGTAGTCTCTTTTTTAAATCACAACAAATAATATGCATAGTATTATACCATAATTATATTATTTGCCTTTCGTTTTTTATTTCTGAAGAGCAAGCAGGGGCAAGTGCCTCACCTGATATTTATCTATTCGATGATAAAATGTGAAGATAAAAACATGATCACTTCATTCCTTGGATGGAGGGGTCATGTTCCAACATGGGTGTTTCCTTCTGAGGATTTGCCAAAAAAGTAAAGAAGGAGAATAAATGAAGGTAAACACATGATAGCTTCATTCTTCGGATGGACATGTCAATTTGAAACATGGATCAAAGATTTGTCAAAAAAGTAAACAGCAAAACCAAACCAAAACTATGCAAAGCTGTAAATATATCGTTGTCTTGCAACCCATAGCACAGGCTATGCCTAGTTTGGGGGAAGACAAGTTGTGTGTTTCTGAAAAAAAATTATACATCTGCTATACCCAATAATTGTTTTTTTTTGTATTAATTTACATACTCGTATTTACTCGTTAAGCCGTTTGAGTATTTTTGTTGCATCGCTTTAAATAATCCATCCAATTCCACGGATTTATATGTTTCAACCCTAACAGTAACGATATCTCAGCACGCTTCGTCTACTTTAGAGCCAGCTGAGCTACAGTAAGTAAACTCTATCAAGAATAAATGAAATTATCGATACAATTGAGCGGAACGGGCCATCTCTAATTGAACAGAATATACAATTATTGTTTTCATTCGTCATCGCACTTCAACAATTTTTGCTGTTTAATATGCGTGTAATACTTTGAGTACCATGTACTATATATTTTACTTGTATTTGATTATAATGAAATGAATATATATACATTATATACTAGCGTATAGACGAACAAGTATGCAAGATAGAAGAACGGAGATACAGCATGATACAAAAGGTAAGCGAATCTTTTGTTCCTGTAACCGATTTTGTTTGACAAGTCGTAAAGACTTAGCCATTCTTTGGATTAGCTCCTTAGTATTTTAAATATTAAACTAGCCACTAGCAAACGCACACATTGACAAATCAAAGTTGGTTACGCATTATCGGGCTGTCAAGTCGTCTAAACTTTATTCGAAGCCTCTCGTTCTACTTAATCTCCGAAGAGGCTGTGCCAATTTTGATGGTATACGTTAGCTGACTCATGGCTAATGGGTATTCGTTTGAAAATTATGTTACGGTTGCGCATAGATAACACCCAAGATATAGAATACACCTTGAAAATTCCATTTTTGATGGCCAGGTTACCACGTAAAAAAATCGTGTACCCGGGTAGTTGTCGCGCGCCTGGGGCTGAAAAATAGGACGACATCGGAAAATTATAATATTATAATACTCAAAGCAGTTACATCAGCAATCGTGCTTAACACCCAGTTTATGTTGGTGAATGTTCCAAAAATATATAAGGTGCCGAGCTAAACGCGTACACTGTCGGCCCCAATAATAATATTATAATTTCGACCAATATTGTTTCTCAAACATGCCTGCCTTTCGCGATGTATTTATAAACAAACACTCAAAACGTTACAAACCTGTATCGAAACAGTATCTTTTCAAACGACTCTAAAATGTTGCAGAGTGCAGTTACCTTAATTTTATTATAAATACTAAATCTTGATTCGTGTGCGAAGAAGGCGTGTATGTTATTAATTATTGTACTGTGGCAGATAAACGCTGCTTGATACCTAGTTCTTGGAGTAACAAATCGATATTCGGTCTCCGTATCACTCTTCTTCACATTTCTAACTAAACATGAAAATGAAGTCATATTTTTACACCTTCATTTATTCTCCCTCTTTACTTTTTTGGCAAATCTTCAGAAGGACACACCCATAATGCAAAATGATCCGTCCATACAAATAATAAAGCAATCATGTTTTTACCTTAATTTATTCTCCCTCTACTTTTTTGGCAAATCTTAAATTATTCACAGATTTCTCGCTACCACTCCTACGTATTAAGGCTATATTTGACCGGGACACATACAGCCACCAGAGTCATGACGCGTCCGAGCTGGTCGCGCCACCAAATTGGTTGTGCAACCAAACGGACACCGGGTGAGTAACTCTCTATAGAGCTGTATATATTTTGTTGGTAGCGGCGACTGGTTGCGCTGCCGTGGTGTCCCGGTGAAATATAGCCCTTAGAGTTTTAGTTCCGCGTCCTTACATTGACACATTGAATTTAGGTACAAAAAGATAACTCTAAAACTATAAGAAATAAGAACGGATTGTGTTTGCAACTGTTTAACTTTGTGTAAACAAACGTTACTGGATGTCCAATGGCGTCCCAATTAGGACCCTTCTGAGTCACATGATCATACATCTCCCCCTTATCTGACCCTTTTTAGGGTTCCGCATCTAGTTCTGTTCCGTACTCCACTGTTAATCCATCTGTCTGTACCACATAAATCGCAACAGACAGCTATACATAATAATATAATAAAAATTAAAATGATCTCCATACAAATAAGTATTAAGTACATATTGCACGATGGTACATGGTTAGTATGTGTGACTCCCACTTGAGCTATTTTTAATAAATTAATATTATCATTAAGGATAACTATTAATGAGGGGGTGAACAAATATTTTTAATCCACCAAATAATGAGGCTTTGCGGCTTTGAAAACAAATGGAATAATCAATTTTCTTTTAAATTTAGTACAATAAATAATATAACTTAGATCAGAACGAAATACCCCGTCTAGTTAAAATTGTCCAAATATAATAAATCATCGAAAATTGCCGTCAAATGAAATTTAATTACAAAAATACTTAAAACGACGCAGTTGTTCATCTTTTTCAACCCTTCGTATATGTTCGGTTAACACTTGGCTTTTTTAAATTATATTATACTTGACAGGGTTTAACGGATAACAAAAATACTCCGATTTATCACATACCACTTGTACTTACACAACGCAATATGCGATGCGTTGTAACGATGAAACATAAGACAGGAATCCACTGTAAGTAAAGACGTTGAGTTAAATGAAGTACACATTATAGGGAGGCGTGTTTCATGGTGAGTGTGGTACGGTACGGTGGGGGGAAAGCGGTAGGTAGCTCGCAGACCGGCGGGTCGTTGGCCGCAACCTTGTAGCGAGCAGCCTCTATCAAATTATACTACCAATCACTATAGCACTCTCGTACAACGGTAATCGTTGTTAATAAAATAACAAAAATACTACACCTGTTTGTAATACATATTGATACTACATTCAAAGTAAGAAATATGTTTGTAATAAAAGTATAGTTTTTAAACCTCCACTGTTGTATTTTTACACATCTAAGTTGTAGTCTTCTTGTTCTCGCAAAGGATAAGGAAATATGTACTCGGATGATGGAACTTATTATAGAGAAGGAAAAAATGCGTGTGTGTCATAGAGTACATCCTCTTACATAGGAGATTATTTTGGTTTATTACCGGCATATACAGTTATATTTTTTTTATATTATTAATATACTATACTCATAATTTTAGTCCATAATTTAATTATTATCAAACTAATAAAAAGTGCTCAGCCACTATAACTACTTATTCGCTAATCGTATTTCAAATAATGCCATGTGCGTAACTTTTTTTTAGCTGTATGGTCAAGTTAAAATGACGTTTGACAGAAAGGGACAAAACAGTTTGATAGCCAAAATAGGTTAAATAGGCGGTTGGTATTTTAGTGAATAAAAATACGGAAACGGATCTGCGAAAATTAAAATGTGCATTCATTCAAAACAGCGTGGGTTGATTTCAATCAAAACAATAAGCTTCTCATCGTAACATAAAAATAAAAATATGTATACCTAAATCGATGAATGGACTCTTCTTCTCGCTTGATTTTAATTATGTGTTACTTTCTGTGAATTGTTTCGAGTACACCCAAACATAGAATATTAATTTATTTAATGACTTGACACAGTTATAAGTTATTATACTTTATTACATGGTGCGGTAGTTTATGTCATTTATTATTTTAATTGTTCCCACTTTGAACATTAGCGGTTGGCTTTGTGTAATTAGTCCAACGATACCCAGTGGTCGTGTGAATTATATATATAAAAAAATACATAAACTGTATGGACTAGTTTTTAAGATTAAATTTAATTAATTACAATATGATGTTAGTCACCATTTGCAAGTTTGACTAACATCATATTGTACGAACTGTACTTATAAAATTCATAATACTTTAAAAATGATTTCTTTATGAGAAAAAGCGACGAAACTACCGAGATATTCGCCTGACTGATTCGCATTCGCAAGAACAAAATTCTGAGCGACATCGCAACTGTCCCTGTCCCTTTAAGGCATAATAGCGTAAGTCTCCTTGGTCCAGTAATTTCACTAACTATCATTCAAAACGAAACAAAAATCAGTTTACAAAAACGGCGTTGCGGAAAAAGAGAATGCTTTAAAATCTAGGGAAAAACTCGATTTCGTAAGGGGACTTAAGGGGTATTTGTTACTATATGACTTACGATGATATCATTGAGGCATGTCTTACTGCTTCCCGCTATACCCACATTGTGGGCAGTGTATGATATGAGTATTAAATCACAAACAAAGATTACAAACATTCATCATTTGATCAGAGTAATGCTTTTCCTTTAAAAGTCGACTGTTTTTGAGAAACAATACAGAGGAAATTATTAAGGGTCATCAATTCTAAGAGAAACAACAAATAATTTTCTCCGTCCATTTAAAGTTAGATTGCCGTAATAGCGGTGAAATCCATCGCGTGGAAAAGAGAATGATGTAGAAAATACATTTTCATAGAGCTAAATGTTTGTAACAATATATTAAGTATTAGTTTGTGGTCAAAGCTTTCTCAGAACGGTGGTTGGCGTGAAATAAACGTTTGTGTTAAAGCATGGTGATGTCTCGCCGCCGTCGACACACTTTCCTACTATCGTGTTATTTCTATGTGAAAGTCATGGCACCAAGATCAGCTGCTGCACCGCGACAAGTGATCTTCAATGAGAGCGCCCAGTGCATCTCCAGTATGACATTTTGTATTGTCTTCTTAAACTGTAACGGATAATTCGAGAAGTACACTAAAATAAACCTTTACTTTAATTATTGCACTTGTACGTTCATGAACCGATCGATCCCAGCCACCGAGACAGTTTTCCTAGTTGTGACTTTTGACTTGTTACTTACAGACAACCTTAATAAAAGCAGTTATTTCGATGGATTTTCTCATTTTCTACAAGCTGTTAAAATTTCATAGCGCTGTGAAACAAATAAGAAAACATAGTTTTTCGATTAGTTGTCAAATTAATACTAATATAGATAAAGTACCTACAACGCGTATACTACTTACATAAAATACCTTTTGTGGCTTATATACTTAAGGAATAGGAAAATGGGGGGCCATTGTAAAATATCGTATTTATGTGTCGATGAAGCTCAGTTTAGGAGACATTTTTGTTTCCGTCTTACTTGATAAATAAATACTAAAATCCAATATTTAGGGCTAGCTGAGAGGTGCCACATATCTATATAGCCTTTAGCCGTCACCCACTCAAATGTGTATAAAGCACCAGGAGCGCGACGTCACTCGCTCGTTTTATCGATTTAGTTAAAACAGTATTGTTCACGCTATAACTTGCACTAAAGTGTTGGATTATGAACAAGGATAGCATAGATAGACTTTTCATAATATAATCATATGACAAGTCTTTAGAAAACACCTAAGACGTTCTAGACGTTTTAAAAGTTTGGAATCTTTGGAATTTGGCGAATTGTATTATTTGGGATTTGCATAATAATCAAAAGAATAGGCCAATTTTTAAATATTTATTTTATTAAATGCTTTTATTTCAAAATATTGTACAATGATTCTGAACAATAAAATAAAGTTAAGCTCTCATCCTGATATCAAATTTAAAATCTCAATTATTAAATTGACTTGAAAAACTTGACACGGCAAAACTGAACAAATCCATTTTTATATTAGCTTGTTTTATAGTGATTTCAATGACAACATTAATATTATATAAAAGCTTCCATCCATAACCACCCAGAATTTGCCACACAATGTCGCTGATTTTCGCAAAATGGCCGCCACTGTTAAGAGAATACTATCCCTCATGAATCTGGCAATCACATTATACAATAATTATTCATGACCGACTTCTTTTTGTAATATTAGTATTGATTTCCATATTGGTGATATAATGTGGTGACCCTGGCTAGCAGACAGACACGAATACATATCATGGAACCAGATTGTTTATAGCCTCAAGCGTTTTTGATTTTTTTTTAAGTGGAAGCCCAACTCAATTTCTATAAAAATAATTAATAATTTGTTTGTTGCCAACGTAAATCATCTGCATATTTACTTTTATTTCAACGGTCATAAATATTCCAATAGAGAGATATATATATATATTAGCAACATTGATAGATATCCGGTGACACATAATGAGTTATTTGATACTACAAAGTAGGTACATCAAATTTTACATGAAAGATAATACATTAAAATAATGACAATATCAGCATAAAATTCATGTAATCAGCTTACAGGAACTGAAATAATTAATGAATATATTTATGCCATATTGAATTTAAAATATATAGCAGAACTTAGAGAAATTATACGACGCTTTTTATGCACTGTTTCTAACACTTCTGTTACTGTGAGTAATTTGTGCTAATGAGAGTTAGAACTTTTTAAAATTTTATTTTTATGAGAAAAGTATCAAGACAAGCACGACGTTCGCCGGACGTAAACTAAACTACTGATTAACGGACGGAAATTACGTGAGATGTTTAAGGAGGGGGTCGAGGCAAATCTCATTTAATCTTACGTTGGAGAGAGAGAGAGAGAGAGGTCTCGGCAAATACCACGCTATTTTTTTCTGATTGAAACAAAAAAAATTATACTATTTGCATTCATTTAAACATATGGACATGTTCGTTCCAAAAGTCTCTCTTGAGACCGCGCATGATGCTCCATGGACTGAATTAGAGTAGAAATTCTTTTTTTAATCACAGTAGTTACGATTTGTATTGTTAAATTTTTATTACACTTCTAACTCTCAGCAATATTGATTACTAGTCTTAACTAGTCGTAAATAAATAAAAGCACGAAGCATTTATTTTTCTTTTTACAATAACAATTCAACGCGTTTACGTAAGAAACACTTTCAAAAATCTCACGTGAGATTGGGGGATGGGGTTGAATAAAATCTCACGACACTCACCAGGGATGGAGGGAGGAACAGACAATTCAAAAAAAGAACTCACGTAATTTATGGACGCCCCCTTATTGGCCAGACTAGTTACACATCGTTTTTAGAATGTGAAAGTGAGTTACGGAAACGTAACTTCATAATTAATAATTATTTCCTCGTTCCATACTCGTCTAGGTTACGGCTTGCGAGGCCGTTGACAAACTCAATCGCGTGCTTACTGCCATCCTATGGGAGTTGAATTAGGGCCTGTCCTTATAGATACTATTTAGTGACAGCCGTCACGCTACGATGGCGCATGTCTGTGATGATTAATTAGTGACAATGGCTGTGGCACAAATAATTATGCAAACATATTTATATGGTCACCTCAATATCATGTCTTTATACAACATAGGTGGGACTAGGGTTCGATTGTCATACGTACTAAGTCTTACCTTTTGCCACTAAAACAGTCTTTGTAACGTATATTATTTTTGGGTTGGTAAGATTATACTGAACTAGAACATATTTTTAATTACTATTTCGTAGAACTTATTTAGAGCTGTTACTCTATATAAGTTATATTGGATATGTTTATCCGTGCAGATAATTAATTAATAAACTCATATAATTTTTAATTATTGAGCTATGTTACGCTGTTATTAAAATGTGTTTCAATATAAAATCATGACGAAAAACAATGAATTATTAGAAATTCATCAATCAATTGAATTTCCAATATATCCATGTTATCTTCAAAAACTCACCTATAATAACTAACTTAAATAAGTACATATATAGTCAATCTGCAAATTAATATCAAATGCCACAAAAAAGGATTTTATTTAGGTTTTTGTAACCAAAAGTATGACTTATCAGTCATAATATTGATTTTCAAAATTTAATGGATACATAGGAAAGCAGGTTTTATCGAATAACAAACAAGCATGGGATGCATGTAGACGCGTTTTTCTACGAACCTTCACCAGTGCGACAAGTCGAGATATGTAAGCCGTACAAATATTAAACAAAAAAACAACGGTTGAAGAACGGCATTTAGCGAACCAAAACTTGTTTTGCATATTCCAATACATACTACAACCTGATTGCCGTTCTATAACCTCCATATAATACTGAAGATTTATTATTATAATATTTTACTATTACAATTAAATATTACCTTCGCTGGTTGACAGCAGACAATATGGTTTGGTCTGCATAAAGTTAATATAGGGATTTAAAAAAATGTAACTTGATACAAAGCGCAGGTGCCACATTAAGCGGGAACATTAGCTGAGCCTTTTTTCCGTTTTAAAATTTCTAGCATCGATTAAAAATTATGAGTTAAAATCCCAATAGTACGAGTTTCGTTTTTGGCAATTTCTTTCTCCAAAATTTAACATATCGTAACGAAATTTTAGAAAGTGAAGGAAATATTCTGTGACGGACTGCTTGGATTTTTTCGCTTTTTGTTGTCGGCGTTTTATACTAGTCCTCTGTTTGCAGTCTATATGATTAAGCTGTTTAAGGGAATTTTTGAAGTACTCTACCCACCTCTTGCGCTTGTAATAACATAAATGTCAAAAACAGAGAGTCACAGATAATGATGATGCAGATCTTATTTGAATAAAAAAAATATTGGGTTAAAAACAAATTAGAAAACAGTCGAGAATATTTATATGTAAAAGTGGCCTAATATTTCCTCTTAACAATATATACTTAACCCAGATTAGTAGCCTGACGGTGGTCTTTATATTTAACAGTTTCTAGCAGTAAATAGTTTAATATTTTCCTCCAACAATATCCCTCGCATATTTCTAATTCAACATTGCAGATACAAAACTACGCAATCAGAATTGATAACTCGTTGCACGCCTATTGATGGTGTACATTGACGTATTTGGAGGAGCATGCAGCCTGCATTATAACTTAACCAGCGATGTCCAAACCTCAAGGATAAATAAACATAGCTCAAATTTCTTTCATTAATGAAATTCCTCGCACGGTTTCTTCATCTCACAGGTCGAAACGTCATACTTTACTTTAAAAATACCGCGGAAACAAATCCGGTAACGCTCCTGTGATCCATCGGGTATTGCAAGAGATGTCGTTGGCGGTGATTACTTCACGTAACATACAGATAACAAACATACGTCTACTCTTCTTTCTTATACAAACGATAGTCTCTTCAAATGATGCCGAATAGGAACCGGCTAAGTGATACCCCCGTTTACTCGTTCGTATCTTGATTCGTATTTGATAATATTCCCTAGAAGTGCGAGAACTTCAAATAGTTTGATTTTATCAATATCATCGGATATACTTAATTATTTAGGGATTGTTTAATGATGATATAGCTTCTTATTTATTGCGTCCAATATTTAATTGTTATGGAATAGAAGACTATCGCATGCAAATCACATCGTGTGCGCATTGCAAAATTAGTCCTATTCTGCGTCTGACAACATCATTCATGACTGTAAATCATTGCTTACAAATATTAATATATTTCTTGTTTCTTATATTCTCCATTGCCGTCTATGTCAAAAACAGGTAAGTCTATTTAAAATCATCGGAAACATCGAACTATAATAATTTACAATTTTATGTTAATAGGACTCGAATCTCGAGCGGTGCATTGTAATGGTAAGACCATTTCGAGTCTCCAAAGCGGATTAAGCTTTGACATCAAATTCGTATTCTCTAATGTCGACTATACGTGGCACTACCTTCGGGTGCGGAAGTGTTAGCAGTTCATAACTGCTCTCTGTAATCAAACAATCAAAACTGTCTAGAGAATGCAAAATTGTAGACTCGACCGTTCGCTTGGTTGATATTCGACGTTCAATTGATATCTTATCGAATGCACCTACTGCTTTAGTTAGCGAGGGATAGTTCGCGTGTTCGATATTTCTCTACAGCTGCGATACATATTAAATTCATAACTCATATGAGACACCAGTAAGCTTGAAGGTACGCTGACAAAGGCATGGCAAATGCACTTTCTCGGTAGAAACTGGATGTACCTCCTTTTCGTATAAGCATCATTACCTATAAAAATATTGCGCCGCGGCCGCTCTGGAACTGTAAAGTGTAAACCGGACCTAAGATCTAAAATAATATTGTAGATAAGCTACTTGACAACAGGATGTTCTTGTTCCCTTGAGATATTGTAAGACTAGGCGTTGTCTCAGTACGGCTTACTGAAAATACTATCGTTCCGGTATTCTGTATGAACGTCAAGCGATTGATTTATCCAGTTGCATATTTTTAATATCATTTTCTTGATGAATGAATGTATGATACTAGAAATAAATACTTTAGTTTACTCGGATAGCGATCTGATTGTGAATTAAAACGTTTTAAACTGGAAGGAAGTGTTCAGTAACTTTTATTTAAACTCTAGAATAACGCGACGATGTCGCATCGATGTAGGTACAATTCCCTACGTGACCAATCAGCAACTGCGAATACCAATGTAAACATAGACAGTTTAAGTTAACATACCATAAGGGACCACAGATAAGATAAATGTAACTTATCGTTGTCAATATTAAATTGTTGCTCGAAATAGCCCAGGTTAAATATAACGCTTTTTATATGCGCACGTCTAGACAAGTAGTATTTAAGCCGCGTAGGTTTTGGGCTAAAACACTCAGACTCAGAAAAATAATTACATTTAATACATTGTAATTATTTTTCTTGCGTTTTTATGTGTATTTATGTGGATTATTAAGAGAGCTACCAAGTTATATAATATAAATGTATATAATTTTGTGCTGTTCTGTAAATGTTATAACTAATACTACATACTACTAAAAACAATTTCGCTCAGTGATTAAAGTATAAATCGGTAAAGTTCAGTTCCGTGGTCACTTGGAAGAGAAGGCCAACCTCGCCTCTAAAAAGCTTGGTGTACTCAGTAAGGCGAGACAGTACTTCACTAAAAGCCACCGCCTGCAACTTTATGAGGCGCAAATTCGGCCTCACATCGAGTACTGTTCTCACCTCTGGGCGGGTGCTCCCCAGTACCAGCTTCTTCCATTTGACCGCATACAACGAAGAGCGGCTCGAATCATCGACGATCAAGTCATCTCCGATCGGCTTGATTCTCTAGCATTGCATAGAGAGGTGGGTTCTATCTGCATCTTCTACCGCATTTATCACGGGGAGTGCTCAGAGGAGCTGTTCGGGTTGATTCCAGCGGCTGAATTCCACCATCGGACATTACGTGCAAAGTACCATCCGCATCACGTAGACGTCTGGCATTCCACAACCGCGCGTTTTTTTCGAAATTTCTTGCCTCGCACAGCCACTTTGTGGAATCAACTACCGGCAGCGGTCTTCCCGAACAGATACGACTTAGGGACCTTCAAGAAAAAAGCATACTCCCACCATAAGGGCCGGCAACGCATTTCTTGACACACCTGTTGTTGCGGATGTCCATGAGCGGTTGCTTCACCTCTCCCCATCCCGTGAGCCTCTTGCCCGTTTGCCCCCTCTCATATAAAAAAAAACAATGTCAAACAGGAGTATATATGTAATAAAGCTTATCTAGACAAAATAATCAATCAAGAGGGAATGGAAATTGCAGTTGAAAAGAATACATGAAGTACAAGTAACGAGAGAAGGGCTATCTGTTGAATTGTGATTGATTCTGAGAATTCAGTAGCAGAGGGTGGACGAGGATTCCTCAAGTGACAAAACACTTGACTTGATTGGACACTTTGCTAGCCTCAATTGCTGGTTGCAATGGGTGTGATGGATTTAGAAGGTCAAATTGATTTACTACCGCATTTACCTATTATTGTAATAAAGGGTAACCTAACATAAACGAGGAGCTCACGTGATAATACACTGGCAATATCTCGGAGGCGGATAACTGAAATTAAATGTGTTCTTTTTTACCACTGAAAATGTAAATGCAATATTTTTTTTATGTAAGTGTTTTATAATGTTAGCTCCATTGTCTGAATTTCCATGCGACTGAGAATTTAATACATCTTAATAAATATATACAAATCATAATAACATATCTAAAAACTATCACATCCTGTTACACACATACACATACACACTCATTCTTAGAAGTTATATTTTTATTTTATCTAATTTTGATAATTTGATTTGACTATGTAGGTAATTATGTCTGGTACCGAGAAGTCACTGACAGATGAAACACAGTTCATACTAGTTAAGCTGTCTTTGCACCCTGTATTGTATGTAATTACAAGTACTATTATTAATTATTGTAATGTTTGGGAAATAAAGTTATTTGAAAATGATAGTTGTTTCAGAAGAATAATTTTGATATTTAAATCAATACCGCAGAATTTTCTATTTGTTTCACAGTATGCACTTTATCAATCTTTAATAGATTAAATCAAGTAAAGTAACGTTCCTATAATGTATGCTTTGTTGTAAAACTGTTGAAGCTCTGCTAATTATTGTTCACGGCGCTAATGTAATCGACAACTCCCTTCAGTGTTGATTGTTAGTAGTGTTGCTTAACACCCACTATCCATTATGGAATTCCATTGCACTGACTGTAAAGCGGTTATGGCACAGGTGTTGCTCTTAACCCGAACTTACTTGCTACTTTACCATATTAATTACGTAACTTAACTTTTATCTAGGTACTCTCCTTAGTTTATAATAAATTTTTATAATTTCTTTGTAGTGAAACTTTGACAAAACCATTTCGTGATAATTTATATGATAACTAGCTGACCCGACAGACGTTGTTCTGTATATAATAAGTAAAATAATGTTTTTATATGAATTTGTAAATAAAATATCATAACATCAAAAATTACTTCGTAAAATATGCACTCTGCTGTCGTAATGAATTTGTTTCACAGCAGAACTGTCAAACTGTACGTCAATAAATTCTCTCATAAAAATTATGTATGGACACATCAAAGGAAAAACAAATTTGTTGTTTTTATTTAATTTAGCAGCATTTTCCTATTTATTCACCTTTTAAGCCTTCTCTGGACTTCTACAAATAATTCAAGACCAAAATTAGCCAAATCGGTCCAGCCGTTCTAGAGTTTTAGCGAGACTAACAAATAGCAATTCATTTTTATATAGATAGATAGATAGATTATATTTGTATTTAATTAATGCTTATTATGATTAAGGGTAAACGTATACACTTCTATATTAAAGTCCCAGCCACTGTTCAGGCATTATCTATAAATAAATTTAAATGTTTTAAAAAAAATGGCTCTGTCGTAAATCCTATTACTCCACTGCTCGGACAGCCTGGGACTAGATTGTGATTATTTTGTAGCGATAGAAATGACTATACAATATTGTATATTTTTATTGAAAAGAGCGCAATAAAAGAATGCTGGGAGAGTTTCTTGCGCTGCTTCTTCTCTCTCAGAGCGCCATTTGTTTCAGAAGCGGTAGTAGTATCTAGTAGAAATGACATCAAAAAGAATTCTAAAGGAAACAATTTTGAGAAAATAGATGCCTTTTATGCCTTTTATAATGTAATTTAAATCTGGATATAGAAATTGAATCCGATGTATTATATCGATATTATTATAACTATTTGTTTAGTCTGAGATACTTATGTAGTTCCTTTGCTCTATTTATATCGAACGCTATGACTCATGTTAACAGTATATGCGTAAACCAAACGAAGTACATAAACCCATTAATGTTAATTAAACTCAGTGGTATATAGAGTGAATCTCAAGGGGCTTAACATGAGTCAACTATGGCTGATAAACTTTTCCTTTAATTAGCAAGGAACGGTCATAGGGCGACGTGACTGCGCCATTGAAAAACGTTAAGGATTATTAACGTCTGGTTTTTATATTGATTTTGTTTATGTTAGATTATTTAGAAACCAGATTTTATGTTATCCACCAAAAGATACTGAATTTGCATTCTAATACGTCAATCTTAATTTTCAAATCCATTAAAGAGATAAAATTTGTATTTGTCACATTTTTTGAAATAAGTCTAACCCCCTTATTCATAATAGTCTAACTTAAAGCATTGCTAATTCTCACTCTGTCTTCTTCTATTGACCTAAGTCAGAATGAGAAAAAACACTCCTTAGCGGCTGTTTAAAGTTAGCGGACCATTATGAATAAGGGGGTTATTATTTCACAATGCCCAAGTTAAGTTACGAATAGTTATTTACTTGAAATACCTATCGAATAAAGACATGATTTGCGTTTTACAATGTTATCTAGGAGGTAAGGGCCATTAAATTATAGGATGGATCTAGTATTAAATATTATAGTTAATATATAATGGTAGGGAAGTCCAAGAGACTAACCCCCTTATTCATAATGGTCCGCTTACTTAAAACAATGCCCCGCGGAATCACTCGCGCAGATACCGATCTCGTGGTAGTGGAAAGTGTTCTAAGTCGGACTATAGATTTATTTTTGTTAACATAAAATTTTCAGATATCACTTAGTTTTTATTTATTATTGTATTATTTTCTTTAGATTGCTTCAGAACATAATAATGATGTACAATATTGTCAGCTAATTACGAGCTTTATTTGTAATGTAATGTAAAATTTTATATTAACTGGATAATAAACACAAAATAGTATAAAGATTTTGGAGCTTTTGCTATGCCAAATAGGAAAAGGCAGGTGCGTACATAATAATATATAATAAACAGATACGTTTTAAATTTGTCCGTCTGTTTGTTCCGATTTTTACGATAGGTACTGTCATTGGTAGATAGCTATAGCGTTATAAGATATCATTTTTTAAATTATTTTGAAATAAAAAGAATTTCGTGAAAAAACTTAAGAAAAAACAACACAGTAAGTATTTTGTTTCGGTTACTGTAAAGGTCGTAACAAAATACTATACTTTTCTTTTATTTCTTAAGTACAAGAACTTCAAATGAGAGCATCTAATCTAGATCCATTTCCTGTGGCTCAGTAAACAGATGTCTTGGTACAGAAATCTCGAACGAGACGGGAAATTCCAATTATGGGTCATTAGAAAGCAATTGATGAATAGCGTGAGCATACACTAACCGGTACACGCGATGCACCTTTAATGTCTGGCAATGAGCCGAGTGCTTACTATTATATTATGTGAAGTAGGTAATTTCGCCGCAAAATCCTACTAGTATAATAAAGTTTGTGAGTGTGTGTGCGTGAATAAGTAACAAACATATTGTTACTTTTTCACGCAAAACTACTGAATGGATTTTAATGAAACCTTACGATAATATAGCTTACACATCAGAATGACACATAGGCTATAATTTATAAAGAAATGTGTGTGATGAGTGCCAAATGAAAAGAATTTTTCAGGTTATTTAAGCTTTGTAAAGTATGTCAGAGAATACTCCAAAAATAATTTATATGGCAACACGTTTGCCGGATCCAGCTAGTACAGTATAAAAGGTAAAGTTTTTTCGAGAATTCTAAATGTTTCTTTTCATCTTCTCAACATTATATTGGTATATTAAACACGGGGTTTTTGATGAGGTTTGTCTAGAACTTATATATTTTCAAACTATACAATATTGATGTACTGTTTCAATTAAGATCTTAAGTTAAACTCTAATTTCGTATTAAGTTAATGGTATGTAGGACGTTCAGTTTATTCCGATACAAAGTAACAATATTTTTCCACTGTTATGTTTCACGTTATTAATGCATTGTATAAGCAGTTACGCTTTATATTTTTACATATTCATTAAGAGCGCATAAGAAACCCGACACCGAGGAGATAGAAAGTCGATTTTCACTTCAAAACAATATTGTCGGGTAACAAATAAAGAAGCCAC
This sequence comes from Leptidea sinapis, assembly GCF_905404315.1. NCBI lineage: Eukaryota > Metazoa > Arthropoda > Insecta > Lepidoptera > Pieridae > Leptidea > Leptidea sinapis. The sequence goes on along the minus strand of NC_066312.1, from coordinate 23,069,931 downwards.
GTGACTATCTCGAATATCATATTAATAAGTTAGTTTTACTAAAATAATGTTACATGCCTTGGGGTAGCATCGCGTTATCTCAAGAATTATTTTAGATATATTTTCCCTTTTCTGAACGTAATATTGTTACGATGGTCACGTCAAACATCAAATTCGATAGGTATCTACTGGCCTAAAGGAATCTCGATCTTGAAATACCTAGCTGCTTTGTGAACAAATTTGTTTACTTGTTATTCACTCTGGTTACTAGACTTACTACCTACACTACTCGAGAACACTCGAGAATAATCCTGACTTGTATAAATAGAGGCGCACTTGAATCTTTTGTGTTATTGTAGATTAGTTAGTGCTATTTGTGCCTAGTAAGAATTATATTACCGACTAATAAATTATTTATGGAATTATACGAGTGTTTTCCGAACCCTGTAGTCCTGATACGTCTGTGGAAAATAAGATAATGATTGGTTGACTAGTTGAAGCGTAAAAGCGTAACACACAAGCAAATTCCATGTAGCAGTTAAATACCTATTGCTAGCTGTTCTATCCGGCTTTACAAGAATATTTTTTTTACCACAGAATACCATAATGTACTAGTAATAATAATATAAATATTAAAATAATTTATTTGCTGGCATTTTTTCTCGCAGATGTAAAACGTAAAAAGCTCTATTTTTTGGCCTTTGGTGAGGATTGTTCTATTTGTAATTGTTTTATTTTTTAAAGAAATAGGTGGATAACCGAGCGTACGGGTCACCTGGTGTTAAGTGATCACCGCCGCCCACAATCTCTTGCAACACCAGAGGAATCACAGGACCGTTGCCGGCCTTTAAGGAAGGTGTACGCGCTTTTTTGTAGATACCCATGTCGTATCGTCCCGGAAACACCGCACAAGGAAGCTCATTCCACAGCTTTCTAGTACGTGGAAGCAAACTCCTCGAAAACCGCACTGTGGAGGACCGCCACACATCCAGATACTAGGCGAGGCTTGTTTGCTTAATTTGTAATATTCTGAGATATCCCTATTATTCTAGCGTTATTCGCTGCGTATTATTGTTCTAACAACTCATATGTTAGGTATTTTCATACTAAAATTATATTTTTACCGATATATTCTGCCTTTACGCTTTCGATATAAACATGCTTACATTCCATGCAGATCTAAGACGTGTCACATATTTATTACGTTACCTAATTAAACATGCTTAGAATTCAGATTAAAATCACGGATTATTTATAAATGCCTGAGGCATACTTTTATATTCTTGCTCGCTTAACTGTACCTAAAGATTGTTCAAGCTATTAGTCAAGCTTAAGTGGCTGTCGGCTACAGATATTATTATCTCCATTATTGTCGTTCAAGAAAACGTTAGCGTTGTCAGGAAATTGGTAACAAGTCTCGCTCCGATATTACACGACGTCATCGGCAGTTGTTTCCTGGCAAAGTTGTTAGTGACACTTTCTCTATAACAAGACGATCACTTCGATATTTCCTTTAAATCATTGAATATACCTATATGTTTTAATAAAAAAAGTGTGTGTGTACATATGTACCTATGCAAGCTAGAAGTTATACTTCATTGGCCTAACAAAGTAAAATTCCTTAAAATTATTTAATCCTCTTGCTATTCTACGTTTGTTGAAAGAACAATATTATAAAAATCTTGCAACGATGGCTATGGCAATTAATTATTTAATAACGAATACGGCTGTACGGGCTTGAACCCTTTGCCTATCCTAATAATGGACGAAGAAACCAAAAAAATAACGAATGTCGCAAACATCAGAAAATTTTAGGAACCAAATTCAACCTGTTACTTTTGTGTTACAGTGATGCGCGCGCATCTTAAAATTTCACTCATATTTTTTCCATAACGCGCCTAAAGTACTTCAATAAAAGAACCAAACGTATTCATTACATATTCTCCTCACCTTGTTATTTAATTTATAGGTATAAGAAAGTTTAGTTTCAATTCTCGTCTGAGGAAAACCTTAGTTACAGCAGATGATCTGCCCTGTCTATCCCCTAGGAGGATTCTACGCCTCTTAAAAGTAAGAGGTCTTAAGGCGAAGAGTAAGCAGAAAACACGCAAACCTGCTGTTTTTAGACAAGTTTTGTGGTGAAAGTATAGCAATTCGAGCTATGAACACTACTTAATCCTGTTACACATATCCTTAAGTCTTATTTGTAGGTTTCTAATGCTTGCTGTTGGTTAAAGTTAACACAGCCGACCCTTTTTGAACTACCACTTTTCTTTGAAGTTAAACAAGTTTTTTCGCATGGCGTGACGCATTTTTTTGGTACTTCTCTCAGAAAAGTTTCTTCTAGTTTCTCTAAAAAATTCTTATAGTTTAACTTTTTTGTGTAGGTTAATTTATTAAGATTAGTAGTGAATAACGAGGATTGTAATCATATAAACTGATTTCCACGCAAGAATTTTGAAAATATTGGCTTTGTTACATAGATGGCGGGCTGGCAGCCGTGAACTCATATCGCTATATCGCTAGCATTTAGCGTCGCCTTAAGAATGAAATTTAAGCTTCGGCACAGTAAGGGCACATTTCCCTAACTAGTAGCCTCGATTTCCACATCTCATTCTTAGGTATACATATAGGGAGTTGAGGGCAGGTGCGCTAGCGCAAGCAGGGGGCACAATAGATTCCTAAGATTTATGTGATTTTAAAAAACCTTATCTTAAAAATCTTACAAAAAAAATCATCACCAACATACCTACTATTATGAATATGCAAAAAACAACAAGACACTTGTTTAGGTACTAAAATTTCTTTTTTTAATACATTTTGAATGCGTAATGCGATAGTCTATCTGCGAAGTGCTGTTCTACAAAATCATAATAAAAAAACGATAAAGTTTATTTTTTTTTTAAATGAAAAATATAAGATAATTTGACATATTTGTGTAAATGTAACCAGGCAAGTCAGACGTGACGTCAAAATACCCACGTCTCTGCGTCTATTAACCTGTTATACTCAAGAACTTCTTGATAAAAGTTTAACAACCTTATACTTATCGTTGACTTGACCACTACTGCAAATAGTCGTAAGTATGATGGCCGACTCGTCGTAAATAAAACTATAATAATTATTTATTGTACTTAATTAAAAGATATTGTCTCTTAGTTATAAGACTTAAGGACTTTAGTCAGACTGTTAATATTTACTACACTAGTATATTATTTTTTACTATTAGTTGCATATGACCTGGACTGAATCTGGTTCTACCGAGTCCTCGATCCCGCATGCCATTCGAATTTGTTCGTTGATTCACACTCATCTACAAACGTGGAACGTTGATACAAGCCTATCCCCATTCTTCAATGTAAACTTCGAAATGTTTACTAAATATTGAGTTCTTCGAAGCGGCAATACAAACACAAAAATATTCCTGGTAGATTGATTACACGAATAGATAACATGGAAGTGAGATCTATTAAGGATGTTATGATTTGACCGAGCATTCGACGTTATAAGCGTTCTCTCAATTTCTAATATTTGCTGAGGATAAATATATCTTAGCGGCTTAGAATTATTTAATATTAAGTACGCTTTGGTATTATAATATGTTTTCTAATACGTTCTCTTTCATACAAGTTTTCTAGCCACAATATATTGAATAGAATAATTATAAAAGGATCAAACAAACTTACTAATACTATTACTTAATACTATTATCTAAATAAATAATGTGGCAAATAAAAAACAACCCGAACGCTAACATAAGAAACATTGTATAATGCTTCCTATCTCATTTTCTCCTACGTTAAATCTTATGAATGTATGTGTCTATCTCTTGTTGACGCTTTTTCGTTTCATAGTTTTTCAAATCACAACGATGCTAAGGAAGTTTTCACTAAAAGAAACATATTCATCGTACCTATAATATCTACCATAATCGGAATGGCAGAGCCCGTCGTGTTACTCCCCAAATGGAACTCAATCATATTGGTAGTGATCAAGTTTGCAAAAAAACATTGCGTATTTGGGTGTTTCATATTATACAAATTTACCTTTCGCTGAATACCTTAAATGTATCTTTTTGTTTTAATTCTTCAATAACATTCATAAAATAATAATCACGCCTTTTAGTGTAACACATCTACATGCACTGTTTCTTCAGAAGCTGTTGAGTAGAACTAACTAAAAAGGTTTTCGTCCTCCATTACCGATATTTTAAATAAGTAGTAATGGACTGTCGCAATAATAATGCCTAATTGTTTTAGTTTTATTGAATGTATTCATATTTGCATTATGAGTTAAAGAGCATGTGCATGCTAAGTGAAAAAGTACTTTACAGTATGTGCTAAAAAAACCCCTCGAAATTGTACAGTAAAGTCACTCGATTACTTTCGTTAAAGCACATACATTTCCCCGCAGTGACAAGTCTGTGAGAACGCAGCAGTGAACACCCTAATTATTTATGTCGTTACCGACTTGTGACCCTTCGTCCCCTTCATACATTCACGCTGTGGTATTTGGAACGCATGTAACTGAGATCGCTTCATTTAATCAATTGAATGAAATTTTTATGTATCTACAACTGTCGCCTGTTTGTTGACGCACTGCTATGTTAGCAGTAAATTATGCTCATTACACATTGTATGAAATAATTGTAAATAATTAAAGTTATTATTAACTTACAATTATGTGGAATTACTTACAAAACGTTATATCAGATTCAAACGCACGATACGCGTTAGGATTTATATATGATAAGGTAATTGGAAAATTGGTAAATCTTATTTTTTTACCGATTATTCATTAAATACTTTACTGTACAGTAGGTCTTTAACTTATCCAGGCACCAGTATGGGTGTTCCATAATAGAAGGTAGATGATAAAACCATGCTCTTACGTACATCTGTCAATAATGATACATTTTTTAATACGGCCGTAGACGTACGTATTATTTACGTCATCATAAATCATTACTACATATAATAATAAAACAAAGTCCTCCCCCACGTCTGTCTGTCTGTCTGTTAGCGATAAACTCAAAAACTACCGCACTTATTTTCATGCTGTTTTCACCAATGGTAAGCGTGCATCGGAAGAAGGTGTTTGTATTAAAAAATTGTTGAGTTTTTTCATACATATTTGTATACGGAGTTATCGGAAAAAACTAAGCCGTCTGGGAAAAATAATGTATGTTGAATTTGTGTATCTTATATAGATATACATAAAAGTCCGCGATGGCATATGTCTAACTCTTAAGGATAACATACTATATCCATTTTAATAGTTTAAATAATTTGGTAATTATATAGTGGTAATGTAAAAACTGTTTACACAAATACTATATGAATCCTTAACATTTTACTGCTATTATATAATAGCATAAAATCATTCAGAAATACGTTTTTGTTTCATTTTTACCTCTTTAATTTTGACTACACATTTCCGAGGGCTTTAGACAACAATCGTTATTCTACTTAAATCATTTTTTCAATTGACAGACAGCGTTTGACAAGATAAATGTAAAATGTGAATCTTTATATAGATATATCATGTATAAGTCATCTCTATCTCCCTCCCTGGTGTAGGCGGGATTATTGCAGGCAGACGCAGAGCTGTAGTACCATTTATGCATATGTCGTTGCATATATTATGATGTTCTGTGAATGCTTTGATATTAGTCACCGAGTAGTCTGTGGTGTTTAACTAAATTGCTGAAATCCCCGCAGGTTTAAGCAATTCAGTCAAAACGGGGGCGGACTTGTTGTTGATAGACTTATCACCTTCAGCTGATCATATTTACAAACAATGTTGTAAATTTTTATCGAATACACAAACCTACACATTTCAATTCTCCCAGACGATAGAACTGGTCTATTATTGTAGTCAACAATGCTAGAAAAACAATGGTTTCTTTGTGAGTAACCGTGTTGTTGCTAATTTTCTGTAGTGTGTGTTGAAATGCAGTGGTAATTCAGCTCAGGTGGTTCAGCCCCTGTTTCGGTCTGAAGGGCGCCGTAGGTAGTGATTTATGGGCCAATGTGACTTACCATCTTATGTCTCTTGGTGACGAGCGCAATTGTAGTGCCGATCAGAATTTTTGAATTTTTCAAGAATCTTTGAGTGGCACTGCATTGTAATAGGCAAGGCGTATCAATTACCATCAAATGAACGTCCAGCTCGTGTTGTCCCTTATTTTAATAAAAAAAAGTAGTAGAAGAATATAATATGGTATTCACAATAGTAGTCTGTACGTATCCAGATATTATGCTGAATACAATAAAAAAAGCATATTGAAATGTAATATTAAGATATTTACAAAAGTTTAATTAGTTTGTATCTTAAAAGAATTCCGTCGTTATTTCAGTTACATTCCAAATCTATCTTGTGTTGCAAATCCGATTATCCTAATAGCTATTATAAATGCGAAGTTTGTTACGCTTTCACGCATTAACTACTGAACTGATCGGCATAAAATGTTGCACACACTATCAGGGCTATATAAAGTACAATTTTGTCCCGAGTTTTATTCGAAATTCCCGAGGGAGCGTTACGTATTCAAATTCAAATATTTTTATTCAAAATTGGATGTGACATCACTTATTGAAAGTCAAAAACTTCCACCCATTCCAAAATGTATGTCAGGTCTGACCTGACAAGAACGGGCGCAACAAACTCAGCGGGCTTTTTTTTTCATCGAAAAGATATGTTTACAAAGTAATATTGTACAATTAACTTACTATTTAATAGCTTGAGGGTGGTCACTCCATTCCCAATCTGTGGTATCATTTAGAAAGTCTTTTATGTTATAGTAACCTTTACCACACAAACGTTTTTTAACAATTCTTTTGAATAACGTAATACTTTTATAGTTACGTATTTAAGCCATACACACACTTTCAATATAATATGTAGACAAACTAAAGCGTGCAAGAGAGCAGAACATCTTGAACTGATTTTGATTGACAAGTCGTATACAGTCAGCCACGCTTTGTAATTAGCTTCTTCGTATTTTGAAAATTAAACCACTTGCTGCAATCGCACAGAAACTTGACAATCATAGGCTGTCAGGTCGTTTAAATGCTACTGTATTGTAAGTCTATGCGTAATGATAGCCAAAAAGAGACTTGGAACGCAATAGAAAAAACATGTGTGAAAGAGAAGAGAGAATTATCTTGCCCTCTTTCGAGATCATAAATGAGGGTCTAATGAGAACGAATTCGCTGGTACTAGCTATTATATATTATTTTTTATGAAAATAAGACGAGCAGGACGTTCAGCTGGTGGTAATTGATACGCCCTACCCATAACAATGCAGTGCCGCTCAGGAGCCTCCCACTGCTATTATATATGTATATTATAATGTTATAGCTCGTCCCTTACTGTCATAAAAAAAAGTATTTACAATCGAACGGGGAATGTGTTTGCAAGCTTTCTAGAATCTTGTAATGACTGCCTCAGTCTTGGGAAAATTTCGCCTTTGTTGGCAATTTTATTAATTGATTTTATTGTCATTAATTTTTACCTTTTAATTATACATATATATATGACCTTTATTACATTTGGATTTTGTTACCTCACCTAATTCTCGTAAAATTGTACTATAAATAGTCGAAAACATACAAAGCAGACCAAATGACTATAAATAAATGCGAACTAAATGATAATGCATCAGGAACAGTGGCTTATTGTTAGCCAATATGGGCGCGTCCGTTGTAATTATCTACGAGGTAGACAGGTCGACAACCGTGAGTGCTTCGACCTGGGCTCAGCAGCCAGCGCATGCGCGGATTACAGCATCGACCAGACCCCAGCCACCCCGTGTAGGCGAGGTGTGCCCGGGACAAACACCCCCCCAAACCTAGCTACTATTATAGGCACAGTACGCAGATATTTTATCAGACACTAATCTATAGACAGTTATATTATGTCGTCGTTGTCTGTCTCACTTGAATTGTCTGGCTTCGAGAACTAATTCATTTTGGTCCTTTGCAGCATCAATATTGCGATGAAAAATCTATTGAAATTACTTCTTGATTTTTTTATTACAGATAGGCAAGTTTATGAATTAAATGGCAATGATTGAACTACCAAAGACATCAATAATCTTTACCTTACATATTTAGCTTCTAATGAGTCGTCAACATATTTCCTTATTGAACTAAGGTCCTTGTATTATAGTGAGGAGTGACACTGATAACGAACGAGCCTTGTGTCGATTATTTTAGAGGAGTATCAAACTTGAAGTTATGAAGAAGAAATTCTGAATAATTAAATTAAAATAATAACAAATCATATTATGTTATTATATCTTCCATGTTGTTCGAAATGTTTTCCATAAAATAAATAAGGTTTAAAATTAATGGAAAAGTTATTGCAATTTTAAATTGTAGACCGGCGCGTGCTAAACGAACTGTTAACACTTCTCTTGATTTTATTCTATAACCCACTTTTAAATTGCTAACGTGCGGAAAATATAAGCCGTATATTTAAATATTGTGATTATAGTGAAACATTTTAATGATTTGATGATGAGAGTTTGCTAAGAGCTAACTTACAGTTTACGCACCACAATAATTAGAGAAGAGAGAGATGTCAATTATACAAATAGATACCATAATACATCTCGACAATGGTTTACAGTCCCTTTGGCAGTTTAGTTTAGCGTAATCTATCAAATGAATATTTATTAAAAATTGACGTTTTCTTACCATATATCCAATATAGAATCAATTCCCGTAGAGGGATGGGCTACTCAAAATATTGATAACTTTTTGACAGTAGACATTAGCTCGCTAGGTTTGACAATAAATTTTTGTATTGTATGTGTTTCATTGGACTGTTATACTTTTTGTTATATATATATTTGTAATTTAATATTATTTTAAATATAGAGACATACAGACGGGTATCCCTTTAGTACTCTTCGGGTACAATAACTTAAAAATGTTATACTTGAGGCTTCGTCAAAACGGGCAAAACTATGATGTTTCATTACACATATCTTACGACCAGATCAAAGCCTGGCATTGGAGGCTATATAATTCACAATAACATCACTAAAGTTTTAATTTCGTTGGGACCTCGCATGGAAGAGTGAGAGAAGAAGCATTAAAATATAGAGAAAAAGAAAAGTAAACTTCAATTTCTAAGTAATACTAAACCCGCCCATACTTTGATTTTTACAATAGGTAATATACTTAAACTTTGTACATTTACCTTGCTACTATAATGGCTACATCAGAAGATATACACACGATATTTTCTTTCAGTACAAATTCACGTTTACGTTCCATCTTTAAAGTATATTTAATATAGAATCAAACCTCTGATCGATTATTTGTAGTAACTCTGCAAATACTAGACGTGGCTCATCAGGAAGGACTTAGTTGAAGAAAATGAAAAAAATACGGATGCATTTCTGTCTAATTAGGTTACACTTTCTTTGGACGCACTTTACCCCAGCCTACCGTAATAGCAGAGGTCCTACTAACTGGTCATATTGTGTTAACCGAAGCCACACTTTATGAATAGAATAGTTAATGCAACAATTAACCGGTGGGTAAGAGGATTATGATCCAAGTAACGGTACTTATAACCTGTTATAGTTCATTGCTCTCATAGCTATTTAATACTATGGGACGTATATACTAAATGTATACTTGGTGTGACAATGCACGTTTGGAAAGCATGCTATGCCAGTTAAACCAAATTATACGGCAAGGGGATATATATACAAGAAGTTTCATACTATTATATTATATACTTTTCAGATGACCAACGTGCTAATTTTCTATCTATCAATCGTCTTCCTATGCAATGAAGAAGCGGACAAGAGTAAACCTGATCTTCGCACCGACCGTTGTGTGCTGTCCAAATTATAATAGTAAAAATACATTTTTTATCTAAAACTAACTCCATACCTACAATAAATTCTAAAAACTATATTTACAAGATATCCCTGATTTCAGCATGCCTCTTGACATAGGCCTCCTCTAAAGATTTCCATTGCCTCCTGTAAACTACCTCCATCGATTTCGCTTGCTATACCTTGGAAGCCATTACGTCACAGTCTGGCTCCATTTTCCTTTTGTGTCTCGTATCAAGTGTCCTACCCACTTCCATTACTAGTGGTCTATTCTTTCCAGTATCTCCGTGAGTTTCAGTTTGTACGGAGAAATGTGTTTCTTATTGCACGTCTTCTTTAATATTTGGCAAGTCTTTCTCTGAGAGATTTGGTCAGTGTCCAAACGATAATAAGAAAGTCTTAAATAAACCAATATTACTTACAGAAAAATATAATAGATCCTAGAATGGTCAGATCAGAATCAAGATTCTGAGTCATATACTTAATAAACCAACAGATATAATCCGTTTTTATATATAGAACTATTCGTAGATATGTTCGCGACGAAGGTTTATTAAAATACAGTCTAGCGAATTTACGAAAGGTGCCTCGAATTGAAAAGTGAGGCTTTATAAAGAAGGTTGTAGAACATAATAAGAGCTGTAAAAGAGACAGTATATGACACGACTTACATTTATATGTTAATGTTAAAGCATAAATTCAGACAGTAATATTAATTTTTAAGCGCTGATGTCGTGCAGATAACTTGAATAAAATTCCCTGTATTTTTTTGTAAATCAAAACAAAGTACGTGTTTGCCCTAACAATTGTATATTAAAATCGCTTGAGATAACTCCGGCTAATAAATAATATGTGTAATTGTGTTTTAACTTCTTTGGTATATTCTGCTTTGATTCATCGCTCACATTTACTCCACTCGATCCGACTTTTTCCGGATAATCGTTAAATAGCCGACCGTCGCCAGCCCCACAGTATTATTCGATACTTACCCACAAATTGAAGTGTTCAGCACACCTAAAGATACTATCACTTCAAAAATATAAAATTCCAGAAGAAGAATTTGAATTTCAAATGCATGTGAAGAGCTTTTATTAAAATTAATAACAATAGAACTAATTGTACCTGTAGAGGTCGTCCGGGGTAGTTCCTACTGCCATCGTTGCTATTTATGCCGATAGCGGTGTATTTGTACTCTTGGTTTCTGGTTAAATGGCGTGGGTGCCGATGTAATTACGTGAGACATTGGCAGGCAATATGTCTTGCAACGCTCAATCTACGTCATCCTGCCACGTTGCCGAGTGTCCCTCAATATATCCTTCAACATATTGCGTCGCAATTAAGTGACTCACAACATTGAAGGGTTAAAGCTACTGTGGTTAAAGGCTCCGTTTCGAGACAACATAAATGAGTGCCTGAATTAATCGGATATTACTGAAAATATTACTATTCAATAATACAATTAAGCTTACAATGGTAGTCGAAGCAGCAACCTATAGCTCGAAAGGCTCCACATGTCTTCCTCTTAAGCTAGTTACACATATAATTTATAATGAATAGCTGTACATACCTGTAAGAAAGCTATTCTGTTCATAATGTTTTGTTAAATTGTATAGTTTAGAATGGCTTGTTGGTGGGTCTATAATAAATAAATAATAATATGTGGGCCTAGCCTAAAGCCTATTATTAATTGTGAAATACAATTTGTGATGGCCGCCGCGCATAATGATCATAAAAATTGCTATTATCCATTTCCGTGGTTATCGGGGTAGTAGTCATTTGGGATTATTTTTGAAATCCAAGATAACCGCTGCTAATCATTATTATCATCCATATTTTTGTGTATCGTTTCCAAGGATTTCGGGATGCAGAAAATTAATTTCATGTCTTAAATCCAACATGGATGCCGTTCTAAATTATGATTTCAATCATATTATTAATTCATATTTATAATTATACACACATATTATTAATACATTTTTGATCCTTTAGGATTACACGAGTGTCTACGATACCTGTCTATCCGCCAGTCTGTGTACATCAAATTCAAAGCTATCGTACCAACGAGCTATCGATATATTCAAAATTTAATTATAGTACTTAAGTTTCTGTAGTAACCGATAGTTGCGCTTCAGATAGTTTTAATTCTATGAATAGTTTTATTTAATATAATGAGAGTCGTTAAGTTTATGGCTGTCAATGTCAGATACGTTTCATACGGCCCACAAGACTAGGATTGTATGTTAATCTCTATGTATCTTGCCACACACGAATTTTTTACTGATCCCTTTGTTCCGTATCTTATCTCACTAATAGACTAATGGAGGTCTTAAATAATAATTTCTTCGTAATATAAAGAGAAGTTTAGAAATTCTGTAGTGTTTAGCACTTCTCAACTAACCATAATTAAACAAACAAGTTTGTAGTTTAAAGTGCTGAGCTTCACATTAAAATTCTATAACTCGGTTACCTACATGCCTTTCATTTCGCTGCATTGAATAATGACTCATGAAATATTTATTGTTAAAATATCAAATTGATATAATTTTATTAGTACCATGGCACCTTTCAGATCTTGGTGATGATTTGACTATCATCTGTTATGTAGTGTTTCCATATAACTACTTGCATTATAGTAACAAAGGGATTTGGTTTGGACGAGTTTGTGAATTGTTTTTGGAGCACTTTTCTGTTTTGCTTCGTCTCGACATTTTACAGCAAATGTGCGTGTTGTCATGTGTCGCAGATGTTCACTCATATGAGTTGTTCAAGGCCTGCACAAGAAAGCCATTTATTCATGGCGATTAAATTGCGAAAACTCTAGTCTTTCGCATAAAATATTTAACTCATAAAAATTGTGAATATATTGCCGCCAGATGTTAAACCCGTACAATATAAGGGTTTTTTATTTATATATTATATTATTTATATATATATTCTAAAGGTATATTAGCTTTATCGTGTGGAACACTTTTATAAAGTATGTTCTTCCTCTTCCTTTTGTTGATTCTATGGATTAATCTATAACAATTGCTGCTACATAAAATGAAATGTACAGCTAAGAGAGACCGCGTATATATACTAAATACTCTATTGAATCATGCCGTCAAACATTTCCAAGCGCGTTTTACTTGGATATTAAAAATATGAAAGTTCATAGCTAACGTACTGTAATGCACCTCTAAATTAAAGAGGCTGTAAGAGCGAGAGACCTTTAATGGTAAAAGATTAAATAACGTGGCATATAATTTATATGATGAATGGAATGTTGTAGTGTGCTTAGAATAGAAATCTTCTCGTCAAAAGAAATAAATCCGAAGAGCTTGAATGTGTATGCACACTAACTTCTACACATGATTTCATACACATTTAGATTTGACTTTTTAGACTTTGTTGACAAGCAACAATGAAAGAAAGCTGTGGACGAAACCGTAGGAGCACGCCTTGCTAAGGCGAGTCAAAGTGAGGACAGGAGACGTGGGAACTGTGAAAGATGGCGGGAAAAAATATACTTTATATCCTTTCTTGTACCCCTGACAAAGTATGTGCAAGGATTGCCGAGGATTGTGTATTTCTAAAGGCGTGTAAGCGTAACAAACAAAAAAGAAACAAAGTGGCAATTTATTATATTAGGAAAGATTTGTCTTTTTTTAATTAATTAAAATTATTTAATTCGTATTCAAACGGGTGCCGCTTTTAACTGAGGCATATTTCTAATTTCAAGGATGATAGATTTTGACGATTTAAAAGTAACTCCAATGCTATTATGAAAAAAAAAAATTTGAATTTGAATATGAGGTATGTGCCAATGTAAGTCCCATCGAATCGGCCCAGGTACTTCGAAATTATACCGAACAGACGGACAAATCATCATTTATTGTGGTCCTATTGATATTATGTATTCATAAGTATTTAGTAATATTTTGTAATTACAAACAGAACGTTCAATTTAATTTATGTTTCGATGTATTCGTCCTTTGTTTCTATATAAATATGGTACGAATAAAATATATCTGTGAGTGGTTACCTGATTTGAATATTACAGTGGCTTTGTTCACGCATTATTGTATTCGCATAAATCGTTAAAATGTATTCAGGTAATGGTTTTGAGACCTATTTGAAAGTCTCATTCACTCAAATTTAAATATAGCCAACTCTCAAAACCCTCTCTCGAACAATCGTTTTCAAGTGGCGTTTCATTATCCTGGACAGTTCCATTATTGACAAATAGTTTCATATCCCCATTTCTCGGCTCGCACAGAAATTCACTTATCAGTTGTGTGGGGTGTGGGGTGGTATGGCGTTAGCGAGCTGCGAGCGAGGCCCGGGCGGCGAGGGGTGGTGAAGGCGGGTCGCGGGGCGAGGGACGTAGAGCGTCGGCCGCTGAACTCGGAATCAATACAGCTGCCTAGATCCCCGCCCTTTGGCGGGTGTCCTCCGACGGTTGCCATAGCTACGGAGCGAGATAACCCGACCGCACAAAGGCAATTTAACATTACAAAGACGAAAAATAGAATCTTGGATGGAATGTCATTTCGTTTTAGAAAGTATGTTTACGATATCAAGCACGGACTGTACAAACTCGTTTTAAAAAATTCATAGTTTTGGCGCTAGTGACTTAAACACTATATTGGAAGGATATTTATATGTTTTTATTGTGTACATCCTTAAATAAATGAATATAAAATGATAACGCTATCAACGTAAAGTTTGCTCTTACAGACAAAGAAATTTACAAGGGCCACGCCCTATATATATAGTATAGATTGAATAGTGCTCAAACCAGGACTGTATCTAGGCAGCATTTTCCCGAGGTCGTTAGTAACAAAGCTTCGCGTTCTGCGCATGCTCGGAGCCCGGGGGTTGACTCGTCTGTTACTGGCTACAATTTAAAAATAAACTCCACGAAAATGAAAATGTACCCACATATGACACAAGTCACGTTTACATAATGGTAGCGACATGTGAATTACGATCCTTTGTAGTTTGTTCTATTAATAGAGCATAAGAAGACTTAAGAACTGCACCCTTCTTGGCATTGCTGACTCATCTCTCATATGATATTGTTAAGATAAACTTACTGACGACACTATTTGGTTATCCTTGAATATTTTGACTAACGGATTTCAATTTCGGTCCTATAGTCTTCCCTTGAGGAGAAGAGTTACGAAGCGTCGATGGTGCAATAGATTGACGGAGAGACCACAAGATGCCCCCGGTTTAAGCTTTGCCCGTCAAGTACCAATTTGGTTTTGGTTTTAGTATTCGTAAGTACGTTTATTCGGCGCTCTTTATGAAGTTATAGGCCGCGGTCATCACATACTATCAAGATCTCGTAGATACGCAATATCTCGCAACTTTATTCCTCTTCACCTCCTCTTCAACTACTTTCCATTAAAAAGATAATCACATTTTTTTATGTAATATAAAAATATAAACGTTTCAGATTTTACTCTAACCAATCATACTATTAGCTGAGTCAGAGACAGCTTATACGCTTTTTTAGTATAATTAATGAGATGCGGGCATTTGTTAGACTATATGGGCTCTGTGGAAATTGGGCCCTATATAGTAATTTAGTGAAACAATATAATTTAAAGAGAAAGAATAGGGTACAAATGTTATTAAAAAGAATTACTAATAGACAGATGTGTATTAAGTTTCATATTTAATTTACAAAACAACGCAGGACTTATAGGAAGCGAACGATTTAGTTTAAACTTATCGTTTTTATCGTTTGATATGACGTGCATTTGGCGAAGTTTCACTTAATAACCACGTATGGATAGACACGGTGGGAATGTTTTGAATGCAACAAAGCGAATATTATGTGCGATTCTTTATTTGTCAAGTGAAATTTCAATGCGCTCGTTGCTCGCATGTATATTTGATAAGACTTTTGTTTAATTCAAAATTTGAATTTTGAAACGAATGTTTGGCTTACATCAATTTATCTTTTTATTTGAGATCAATTTTGTTGTTTTCAATTATAAAAATTATTAACACATTTCGAAAGTGGCTTTATATAAGTACATTGTATTGTTTACAGGTATCTGGTATTATATATATGTCGAAATTTTTCTACCTTTTTTTTATTGAAATTTTGTAGCGTATATTTATGAAATACGTCCCGACCGGACCTCTTGATGGCGTTAATATTTCTGTCAGCATTATCCCTACAGAAAATATAGAAAATCTAATGAGCATATAATTGAGATGTGACGTTTTTTCAGAACGTAGACCACAAGGCGAAGTTCAGGTCCAAGAAAGGGCAATTGCCTTTCATCGAGCTGAACGGAGAAGAGATTCCGGACAGCGCCTTAATCATCAATAAGTTGTCTGAGAAATATGAAAAGGACCTCGACGCAGGTACGTCTATTTGAATAAACCTACCCACTGTCCGCATTAATTAGATTTATATCTATTGGAAGTTCTTAAGAAATTTTCTTTCATGGACCTACAACTATCTTGAATGCTTCAATGAAAATTCTTGTGGATATTTGCAGGACCTACCTTCACTTCGGTAACGTTCCATTATAAAAGCTTTATTAATATAAAATAAAACTTTTATTTCCGTTATTATAAGTTACTAAAATTTCAAATTTAAATAAATTAAATTAAATTGAAATTCTTCAATCATTGCTGGAATACTTTTTATTATAATATACTTAGTAATAGAAATTAGATATCTGATTGAAAATCAGACTCGGCATATTGCTCTTCTATTTAAACAAAGCCCACATCTACAGCCTCCTGCTCTTAGAATTCAAAGCAGCGGGGTGATTTAAAGTACGTTTGTTGGAGCATCATTTTATGTAGAGCAACGTTCGGTCGTGAACTCAGAAATCGATATCAGATCAGAGCTAAAGGCTAGTCCCGGGACGACCTGTAGCTGTAGTCTAGATAGATCCAGAGCAGCGCGCATGTGCACTGTGCATACAGAACCTGACTTGTCCCATATTTACCTCAGCTCTCTCGGCGGAGCAGCGTGTCGTCACCCACGCGATGATATCCATGATAGAGAACCACCTGTCTTGGGTGATCTTCTGGTGGCGCGCCAAGTACCCCGACAGCGTCATCAAGGGCTACCAAGTCAACCTGCAGAACGCGCTGAACACTCGTCTTCCCAACGCCATACTGAACTTCTGTTACAAAGTCACATCTGGACGTAAGGTAAGCTTCTGAATATTAAAACTCTAAATTATTTTAGTGTTAAATGATAATGTGACAGTATTGGTGCAACTTCAACACAAAGACATTATTGTAGTCTTTTTACGACTACCTACGCTTCTCATTTTAAATAATTTTTTAACTGACTCATTTGGTATTTTAATTAAAAAAACATAACGTCAAATTAACTGGAGAATTTTTTTATATCTGAATTAACTGAAGCGGTTGATTGAGGTCGGAGGCATAACAAAGACTTTGCGTCTGCAGGTGTGTTCCTATAGGATGTGGTTCTCACTACCCATCAAGTAAGCTATCAGCAATTGAATTGGGCCTTATCAGCCCTTATTTTTATATTTCCTGAGGAAACAGATCAGGAGTATCAAAATTCTGATGAGGAATAGATATTATTACAAATTACTAAGCACGTTAACTTTTCTATTAGAAGCACTGGTTAGTTATCCAGCGTGGAGTTCAGCCCGTATTACAGTACTAATTCATGCTAAACTAATAGGGAATGAAGAAAGCAAAAGCCCACGGCATTGGTGTCCACAGCCAGGAAGAGATTATCGACTTCGGCAAGAACGATCTGCGCGTGCTCTCCGATTTGCTTGCTGACAAGCCGTTCTTCTTCGGAGACTCGCCGACTGTGGTGAGTATTTAGTGTGTACTAGTTGATACTTTTTATGTAAGAAGGTGAAGGCGTGATAACTTAACACCAGGTGACCTGTACGCTCGTTTGTCCTCCTATTCCATAAAAAAAAGATGATCCACCAGATTTCAAGCAGCATTATCTGCGCCGTAACTCGCAACGCATCAATACTAAGAATCTAAGTATCGGCTGTGATTGAGACACTTCGCAGGACCTGGCTTTCAGATTTCCATTGCTTTCTTTTTTTTCCGATAGAATTGCACTACTCGCGCTTGGCCAAAAAAGCTATGTTAAATTGTTTTCACAAAAAAAGAACTAATTGTTCCTAAGCTGAAAATTTTTAAACACTTTATGTACATATTATGTCGCAGGTATATTGTCAAAGCCGTGATATTATAATTTCACTAGGGAAATTAAAATTATACAGTAGATTGTCAATCGACTTCATTTCTTACAATTTACCGGCCTGGTTTTAGTGACATTGCAAGTCATGGGTACATAGTATAAGTGATATTGTAAAGCAATGAAATTTTGATAAGAGGCCGCCTATGATTGCTCTGTTTCTTGTATTTATTGTATAATCATTATTTTTAAGGTATGTATTAGTGTAATCAACTTGTTGTTATCTATATTCGCGAATCGGACTTTGTTCACTAGTAGTTCCCAAAACTAATTAACACCGTTAATCACAACGCACGAGCCAAACGTAGCGTGCCGCGGCAGCGGCCGGCGAGTGCCAGTACCGAACCCGCCCTTGTTCACTACTATATCAACAATTATTTCAGATGCAAAATTGCATACAGCCTCCAATGTCTACTATTATTGTTGTGCGAATTGCGTTTGAGAAAAAATTACCAATCAGAACGCTCAACGTCTCGAACTGCCAACTTCATTTGTTATATATCTAGATTTATTATAATATCACTATTGTGATATAAAGTGGCGAGTTGAAATAGTACGGGACTTGTCCTACCCACTATAATTCAGTTCCGCTCAAAGTTCACCGTTCTTCAATTCGAAACAAATAGTATTTGTACTTTAATGTACAATGCTTGGCGGCAGTTCAAGGCACCGCTATACCTAACTAGCCGGGGATTCTGTGCTAAGAACTCCGTGGCTATCATTTATTGTTTTATTTCTAATATTCGAATAAGGAAGACCAAAGCTTCATAGAAACGTCGGTGGCTCAATAGGTTGAACCTTAGACTCTTACCCCGGTGTCCCCGATTTGATCATTGCCCGCCAAGTACCAATGTGATTTCGGTTTTTGAATTCGCACGTACATTTAATCGACGCTTGTCGTTCCTCTGTTGCCGTTGCGGTGATCACAGACCATCAAGTGACCCGCATACCTGCTTGCCCTCTTCGAAATAGAAAACTAATTTCGTAAGTTCAATATTTTTTTAGTCTTTAAAACATTGTCATTTCTAAAGTCGTTTAATAAGCCATTAGCCTTCGGTTAGACGCTACTGTTCGCATCACTCACAGTTTTGTTTCATTCATGCTTGTGGGTGGGGAACGTGCCTAAGGTGGAGGGGGCAGAACACCTAGCTCTTAAAATAGATTCTACAACCACAGTGCAATAGCCTTTGTTGGTGCGTTGTACGAGCCGCCATTCATTATCGACTTGTTTACAATGAAAAGATGATATGCTATGCAATAATCGTGTAGATTTTATATTCTATAGAGTTCCGCGTACTTTTTATGACATAATTAACGATAATACGATAATTAGGTTTTTTTTTATGAAAATAAGGGACGAGACAAGCTCGACGTTCAGCTGATGGTAATTGATACGCCATGCCCATTACAATGCAGTGCCCCTCAGGATTTTTAAAAACCCCAAAAATTCAGAGCGGCACTACAGTTGCGCTCGTCACCTTGAGACGATAGATGTTAAGTCTCATTTGCCCATTAATTTCACTAGCTACGGCGCCCTTTAGACCGAAACACAATAATGTTTACACATCACTGCTTCATGGCAGAAATAGGCGCCGTTGTGGTACCCATAATCTAGCCGGCATCCAGTGCAAAGGAGCCTCCCTCTGGTAGGTATATAGCAATGTCTTCGGTACTATTGGGTTTCGATTTTACACGGATTATTTATAAATATTATTAGGTCATTACTCGGTACAGATATGCTGCAAAAAGCCGCCACTGTGGTAGAGCATAATCCTGTACGTACGTTTCAGCTGGACGTCGTGGCCTTTGCAAATCTGGCTCAGCTGCATTTCATCGACAAGGAAGTTTCCCACCCGCTCCGCGATGCGATGAACGAGTTGTTCCCGAATCTTGTCGGCCTCGTGACTCGTATAAAGGAACGCGCCTTCCCCGACTGGGAGGAGATATGCGCTGTCGAGGTCGCCGTGCCAGCGTCCAAAAAGGAGAAGGACGCTAAAGAGACTAAAGAGGGAACAGGACAACCTGAGAAACAGCCCCTCACTGATGAGCCTGAGAAAGAAAAGGTAAGATATAATTAACATGTGCGCTGATGAATTTAAGTTAACAATGGTTCTCGACAATAATGCAATCTATGCTCCAAACTTAAAGGGATCCCTTGAGTCTGTCGAATGCTTAACAGCTTTTTAGGCAGCTCTAGAATTCTATTTTTGTAAATAATTTAGGTGACTTTATAGATAAGCAACTAAACATTCAGAATGAGTTATGGTGTGTTTATCCCAAACCATATATTATATTTCCATATTTAAAATTTAGTCTAATTTATCTATTTCAGAGAAACGTTCAAATATGTTAGGAAAATAGGAATTAGTATTAATTTTATATGAGTGTTTATTTATCATTTAAATTTAAATATATTGTGTTCAGTGAGTTTGTAAAGATAAAAGATGATGAATTGTGAAAATGGACTTGTATTAAATAAGCATTTCTATCAAACTGACATACAAATATTATTTCAGGATGAAAAAGAAAAAGAACTCGAGATGGAGCCAGAGGACAAAGAAAACGAGAAAGAGAAGGAGAAGTAAACAACGGCACCCTAACCATCAATTCATTGTAAATTAACGGCGTTATCACCGGAACCGTATTTAACGTCGCCATACTGACAAGTTTAATAATTGGAGAGTCTCGGCCGATTTCACCGCCTTTGATTTGATATTTAACCTTTAATTAGCCGTCAATATAGCTAGCAAGGCGGTTCCTAGCTTCTAAAATTGGAGACGGTGAAACTGGCTTGAGACTGACACAACTGTACATTATAACATGTAAATCCATTTGTCTTTCCCATTTCTTTGATTTCTCAAGCGTTATTCGTCAGTTAACTGCGCTCATCGATTGATATTACATTGGTGTTGTGTCGTGTTTAAGTCATTTATTAAGGTTCTGTATTTGTTAGTTGACCATTAAAATTTGTAATTCATTTCACATAATTAAGTACTCTGTTTTAGCTACAACATTAGATCGTATATTCCGGAATACTATAATTATTAAGTATCTATAAGAAAGGAACTCAATTAAGCTTCTATAATTGAGTAACTTAGCATATAATTATGAATAGTTTATCCATTTGTATTGTAAGTTTTGGCGGTGGGTTTGTAGTGACCGCCGTCTTCCTTAGGGAGCATCTCATGACTATTCACATTAGTTGATCATAGCAGTAGTGCGTGTAACCTATATATGAGCGTACATACTCATTAATCATATTTAGGCTAATTAAAATGTTGTGAATTAAAATGATTAATTAGTAGTTTAAATGATACCAAAAAATTGGCTGATTTTGTAGACAGTTTGAATGTTATTGTGGAGTTTTGAGCGTTGGTGAGCATTTTGGACTGTTTTGTGAAAATTTATTGGTTTATACAAAAACGATATAAAATTTACATTTTACAAATTTTTGATAGAAAAGAAACATCCAGGAAGACTGTTTATTAAAATATGTTATTGTAATAATTGATAGTCCGTAAATGTTTTGATATTATATTATATGTTAAGGTTAAGATTGTACTCAACTTTTATATAATCATAGTAGGTCCGCGTCGGAGCATTATATTACGACTCCGGCGCATATCTAGCGAACTCTATATTTCCAAAACATTCCATGCGTCCATGCAGTTTATAGCGCCAACGCCTTCATCATAACTCAATATTCACCATCAGAAGTTATTAAAAGTTAAAAACGATAGCTTATCATCGTATTCGTATCATTCATTCAATATTAAACCGGAGTGTGTGCTCTTTATAAAGATATATATTTCGATCTATAAACTGATCTTAAATTTAATATAGGGCCTCGTTTACCACGTCCACGTGAAGCGTTGATTAGTAACTACCCCACTCAAAATTAATTGGCAACTAAAAGTTATGAGTAGGTATCTACTGTAAATTTCAAGTGATCACATTGTTAAGTGTGTGATGGTTTGACACGAAGATTTTTGAAGTTATACTTCTTAATGAATAAATGATGAGAGTGATGCGCGCGCATCACTGAAACACAAAGGTAACAGGTTGAAGTTGGTTCCTAAAATTTTCTGACGTTTGCGTCATTCGTTATTTTTTTTTTTGGTTTCTTTGTCCATTATTAGTATGGGTAAAGGGTTCAAGCCCATACAGCCGTATTCATTATTTAATAATAAACTGTCAAAGCCATCTTTACTACAAGATTTTTGTAAAATTGTTCTTTTTAAAAAAACATAGAATGGCACGAGGAATAAATCATTTTAATGATTTTTGCTTCGTTAGGCCAAAGAATCATAACTTCTTGCGTACATTCATAAGTTTACACACACTTTTTTTTGTTTGTGGGTTAACTAAACTAAGTTATTATGGATAAAGTTAAAAAAAACAACGCGACGAACATTACATGGATGATTAAATCCAACTGTCAATAATGACAATAAATCGATTTTCGATTATTTTATTTTCAATAACTGTTGAAAAGCACAAAACGATAACGATGGCATCTCCGTGGAGTGTTTAAGTGTAAAGTCACCCGTTAATTGCCAGAGGATGTAATTGAACTACGGGTCACTTAATCTTATGATTAGTGTTGCTTGAATGTCGTGAAATTCGCACGTAATGTTACAGGTGACTTTAACCAGTGATTAAGCTACTTGATGCTTTACATGTGGGTGGTGAATGTGGCCCTTAGAGTTATTAAGAATACCACCAGCTGTACTATTGTTCATAAAGTTGCTTCGCAGACATCAATCATTGTACCATTGTACTCATTTGATCATTACCTCTATCAACGGAAGTCCGTCAACCCTCATATTCCAGAAAATCGGAGTGTTTTAAACACATGTCCCAAACCCGAGAGTCTCAGAGTGACGCAGCGTGAATATATCTGTGTCGTATCGCATTACGCCACGCCTTAGGCCATTTTGTGTCGCTTTACAACTCAGATAATATTCAAGCGTCACGCCAGGTTGGTCCATCTGTTCAAGCACTCACTCGCAGAAAAGTGTTATCACCTGTCAATAAAATTGCGCCGCTTCTTCTCTCTCGGAGCACCATTTGTTTCCAAAGCGGTGCTAGCATTAGAAATGACTTCAAAAAGAATTCTAAAGGAATGAATTTTGTCAAAATAAATACCTTAAAAATAGGAAATTGCAGCCGTTTTCCTTAGTTCTATTAATGCTTATTACTTGATCAACTTAGTACCAGTGGGAGGCTCCTTTGCACAGGATGCCGGCTAGATAATGGGTACCACAACGGCGCCTATTTCTGCCGTGAAGCAGTAATGTGTAAGCATTACTGTGTTTCGGTCTGAAGGGCGCCGTAACTAGTGAAATTACTTGGCAAATGAGACTTAACATCTATGTCTCAAGGTGACGAGCGCAGTTGACCCATTACAATGCAGTGCCGCTCAGGATTCTTGAAAAACCCCAAAAATTCTGAGCGCCACTACAATATAATGGGCATGGCGTATCAATTACCATCAGCTGAACGTGCTGCTGGTCTCGTCCCTTATTTTCATTTAAAAAAAAAATTTAACTGAGGGTCTACCGGGCTTCTTGCTCATACATCATCCATATCGCCATCATCCATATCGCCATCATCCATAGCGCCATCATCCATAATCATTATAATTTTTTATATCTCCACCCCCATTTTCTTTATCGTTAGACAGTATTGTAGAGTAGTCACACATTATTATTGCAGTGTTCTACAGTGATTGATGTTCTGTGAAGCTTTTATTTTTTATTTTTAGGATACAACTGTGTTGTATTTTATTATCAAATTCTGAAACTTTGTAGTTGTTAAGAATATGACAAACTACAAAGTTGTAGAATAGTTGATTAATTGTAATTGTATACTTTATTAGTCATCAAGGGTCTTGAATGAAATTAATTTTCCATGATTTATTCATCTGATCATCTCCTTTCTATTGTCACCGGTTCATCATATATTTCACACCTTTGATGACATGAATTTTGAGAACATAATTTAATATTGTTATGTTTAATGCAAATTTAATTATTATTTCTTCATTAACTTGGATAGATGCATCCATTCACCGATAATTCATGATCTATTATCATCATTTCATGTTCATCATTCGGTTCATCATAAATTTCACAAACATCAGTGATGTGCTGCGTACGGTGTCCATTTGATCATCACTTGTTTTCGAGATAGTCGGTAAATGTCCTGTGGTATGTATGTACCAGTGGTAGGCTCCTTTGAACAGGATTCTGGCTAGATTATGCGTACCACAACGGCGTCGATTTCTGCCGTGAAGCAGTAATGTGTAAGCATTATTGTGTTTCGGCTTGAAGGGCGCCGTAGCTGCTAAAATTGCATTGTAACGGGCAGGGCCTATAAATTACCATCAGCTGAACGTCCTGCTCGTCTCGTCCCTCATTGTCATAAAAAAGACCTATTTGCTATGTCATTTCATCATTATAGCAAGTTGTACAGCAATTGAATATTTGTGGCCTATTTCAACATCTGCAGGATGTTTTAACTAGATATATGCGGGTAATAAGTTTTCCGGGCAGCTCAATAAAAGCTAGAGCGTGCAATTAACACGCTTGCTCGGCCAGAAACTAAACCAAATAGATTTCTATAGATGACCATCGCTCAGAATAAATCAACAATTAAAAATCAAGGATCAAGATTGTACATGTTAATTTACCGATAATTTTTTTAAATAGTTTAACAATACAACAATATTACTACTAAGCCACTTAGAGCTTATAAATGATATATTTGATATTTGTAATAATTTTTGGGTCAACTGAATTACCTGGCACTAATTGCTGTTAAAAATTTCTGGTTCCGCCGGCTACCTGATTCAAACCGGTTCCTATATCTATAGGAACCGGTTTGAATCATGTTAAACTAGATAGTTTATTACCGACTTTCTCGCTCATTCTATCACTCATCATCCATCATCATCACAATTTTTTATGTCTCCATCCCATTTTCACATCTCATCATAACCGTGCAGTATTCATTTATGTATTTATCATTTATCATGGGTGATGAATATTAAGTGATGATAATTTTTGAAGCTTTTGATTCAACATTTTGCGTTTATATGTTTTCGATCATGTTTTCCATGTTCATGCGTCGTTCTTACGGCCAAAGAAAACACATCGAGGAAATCTATACCTGCGAATTAGTTCAAATATTTAAAAACGGTGAAAGCCTGACTATTATAATACAGTAAAACAAAAGTCTTGTTCGCAATGTTTGAAACAATGATCAAAAAGCGGAAAATGAAAATTATTCGTTTCGTTTTAAATATGTGTATCGTTAGAAGCGCTAATAGATGCGAATCTCAAATACTTTTCTAAAATGGATCAAAAAATATTATGCTCAATTAATATTGAATTAATGATAATAAAAACGAATTCATTAATAGCTCTTCGTCTATAGAAGTAAGGAAACATTAAACTCCTTTCATGTCATCTAGTATTGGCACAAACGTTTTTATATTACGTTCAGATTAAGTTAAACAGTCGTTAGACCTATATAGCAGTTAGGAGGGTGATGCATGTTAAATAGAGTTAGATATGTTTCTACTCAGGGAACCATAGATTTATTATAAGTACTCATGTAAGCGTACAAACAAATGTTGGTATATCTTCATCTCAGTGGTATAGGCTGTACGTAAAATATTATATTCGAATACGCCGTTATGCATAATGCTTAAAAGTTTCAAGGCCTGTATGCTAAGGTAACAACGGGAATGCTCAATAGATTCTTTAATATTATTGAAACTTTTTACAACGAATAACAGACTTGAAATATAGATTTAAGACAACTGACAGAACAGTTCACCATAGGTGAAAATACAAAATTATATGACATTTTATTTTTAGGAATTCGGTTCACGAATAATCGGGCAAAATTCTCATCGATATCATTTTCAAATCTAAGCAAGCTCCTTATTGCGTGATTGGTATTATGAGGTGCGCACGCGCATTCTTGCATAACGGCAAAAGAATATAACTCGGTATGGTGTAAACTTATAATAGATTTATGGGAGAGCAGGGCCCAACAGCCTGCAAGGACCGTGGCATTGAATAGAATAATTTGGTCATTCGACTTCTTACGTTCTAACTACGGTTTATTCGGTTCAGTGCGTTTTCGGTCTTCCCTTAGAGTTCCCTTTATTATATGTCACTTAGAGCGGACATACACAAGCAAAGCAAGCTGACACTCATTGTCGTACACATGTCGACCGCTACTGCTGCACTCACTATGTCTTGATGAAAATCATTGACACCTCGAGCCGCCCGTGTATTACCGCTCTTATTGTGCTGACCGAAATACGCTTTCAGAAATATTATTGTTTATTCAAATATGTTTTATAATATAAAATTAAAAAAAAAAACCCCAGGTATGTATAATTTGCCGGATCCGATCACTATATCATCTTACTCGACTCTGGTTCTGATTATGTCAAAATACTAATTCTCTCCCGACATTGATAACGTTTATTCCATCTTAAATTTCAAAGTGTCCTCCAAGAAACGAATAAAATTTTACGAGCAAACTGTTCATTCTAGTGATGTTATATAATATAACATGTCTCATCATATTTTGTTTCGCAATATACTTTACGAACTTATATAAAAGGTATTTTATACTTCATTTGTTATTACTCTCACCGTTTTTCAGGTGATTTCACCTAATAAATAATTTATTAGTAAGTAAGTAAGTAATTTCACATTGTTAGTTATGGACGTGCGATTGTGTCTCTTTTGATACACATGTAAGGATACCGTAGTGGAATCAGGCGATCTATACATACCTGATGTCGGCGTAAAATATGCAACTAATGTTAAAAAAGGTTCTAAATGCCATTTTAAGTCAATTCGTTCGAGCATTTAAAAGACAATTGACGCACAACTCGTGTGTAGATACATGGAGCGTGTTAGGTTCGCTAGAAGGACATTCTCTCAACTTGTTTCCGTCTATACCCTATATTCTCCTTTTAGAATAAGGTGAAGTGTATATTTGATCGAAAATCAACCGTTGTTCACAAAGTAGATATCATAATAAGTATTCAGTAGCCCCCGAGAAGCGCGGGGCACGAATAACTAAATGATATTAGATGTAAGTAAAATGTATGCATAGAATGAATCGTATTCGAGTCCGATTTAGATGTAAGGCCGCGTAATTGCTGGCTATTAGCGACAGTAGTGTAGTGGAGTTAGTGTACAATGTTCAGTTCGTTTTACTGTTTGTTTCAACATTTTTTGGGGCTTGGTTGACTAAGGTCCCACCCCGCAACCATGACGATCACTGCCACTTAAACTCGGGTGTAACGAGTTAAGATTAAGAGTGTTAGAATAGGACACGATGTCGGTAAATGTGTATCATCTATACCAGATAATGGTTAGGTTTTAGTGAGTCGGTGTCGCCTGCCGGGACTCCGCTCAAGTTTACCGCCGCCGTGTAGGTATAAGTCATGTCATCTATTTCATCTTACGAGGGGCGAGTCCCGTTTCATACATCGAGCTCGTAAACCTTAACATTAGTAGAACTCGTTTGCGGGCTTTTTCAATGTTAGGGCCCAACCTCCGCTTAAATTCTTTAGATCACATCCATGGAACTAGCTAAATAAGAATAGGGATAAGATACATATGACATTGTATTTTAGCTTGCTTGGATTGTCTTCGGATTGTCATAATTTACTTTGACCCAATTACAATGGTGGTTTGTTGGATGGATGCACGCCATGTGATTATTCTTTGTATCTAAAATTTATTATTCTGTTGCGTTTTCTAAAGTTATTTTAAAACTTCATGAAATTATTCAAATGTGTTTTAAGTTAGCGCTATTACAAATTATTCTTAATCGTAGCCATGAGAATCGTTATGTAGAACAATTTAAGATATTGATAAAGGATATTTATAAGATTTATATTAATTTTTGTATTCGTCTCTTATAGTGTCATTCTCTGTGTTTTGCAATTATTGTGTCAATATAATTACTAATTATTAAGAAATATTGGAATTAGATATTAATGATTAGCCATTTATTGATGTATATGACATAAATCTGAGCTTTCAGTGAAAATTATATTAATAAGTAATTCATTGTAATATTCTGTCAACATTAAAGTATATGATATTCAATGAGACGCTGTGAATGTTTTGGTGAGATTTTGTTGAATCTTACTGAAACACTGAGCAGGATTGTTTTAATTATCTTTCCTAGATACCTATGTGACAGTTCAATATGCTTCCAGTAAAAACAGTTTCTGTGTTACATATAACTGACCCTAATATTAGTGAAAACGAGTGCTGAATTGGACTAGATTCAATACTATTTCTGAGACCTCTTTTATATAAGATCATCTGTACTATCCTTGTTCTGCAACAAGAATGGAGACACACTTCTTTGGCTTAACTTAATCCGTTACCAAAATAGACAGTAATACGAAAAAAAAAGGTCGGGAGGTGAAACGGTTTGAGAAAAAAATTTGAATTATATAGGCATATGTTTAAGTCAAATATAAAGTTCCGGATAAGTAACCGCGAACATACCGTAATATACTAAAAACATTCCTCCGAAAGACACTGCATCCAATAGTATAAGTGTTATTCCGATCAGTTCAGTAATTTTCGCAGTATAACTGAAGGAAAAAAAAAATTACATAAAAACAACCGAAATCAAAAAAACTATTCCAAAATAATAACTAAAAGTATAAAAATAATTGCGTATTTTTATTTATCTAATTCTAATTACGATTATTGTTATTTTTGGAATCGGTATCTTCACGCCGCGGCCCCGCTCTCGCCTCGTCGCGACGTGCACGCGGCACAAGCACATCTCACTTATAACTATGTATGTACAAACCTATCTTGTCTGTCGACAAAGACATTCTCTAACCGCCGGTTTCAATAGCGTAGATATCTCTAGTTACAGATATATTGCTATCAATTTAATGAAATGATGTAATCTATCCATAGTTATGTCCAATATTATGAAATGTAAGTAAGCGTAAAAGGATAGATTTGTCTACCGCTAGTAAGTTAAACATAGTATAGATAGATTATTGAAAACGTCCGTAAATGTTTCCACGTATTCCTGTCTCTTGCTAAACGGGTCCACACGAGAGCAGCTATTTTCTTGAAGTCATCTTCCCATCTTTTGGTTTGTCTGCCTCTATTTCCTCTACCTATCTCTTTACTTTTTCTTACATAATATGTTAAGGGCATATGCCCCGTCACATATTCACATACGGACGTTTTCAATAACCTATCTATCCTTAGTTTTACTTACTAGACGTAGACAAATCTATCCTTTACGCTTACTTACATTTCAATAACCTATCTATCCTTAGTCTAACTTACTAGTGGTAGACAAATCTATCCTTTTACGCTTACTTACATTTCAATAACCTACCGACAGAAAGCTTTGGACTAATGACTGTTTTCAATAACCCATCTATTCTTAGTTTATCGTACTAGAGGTAGACAAATCTATCCTTTTACGTTTACTTACATTTTAATAACCTATCGACAGATAGCATTGGACATAACTATGGATCTATAAGATCTTGTCATTAAACGGTGATAGCAATGCATCTGAAAATAGAGATACGTTATTGAAAATAGCCGTTAGATCATTTTTGCGTCTAGATAGACTATGACAGAATAATAATAATAATAGATTTTAGAACTAACCTATAACTAGTCCTGTCATAAATACTGAAACAAAGAAATAAAAATTTCTATAGCAGAATACATTTATTATTTTACAATGTGTGTTAGTTTAATATAAAACAATATAAAGTCTAAAAAACTTATTCGAAGTGGTCTCCATTGGCTGCCATACAGCCCATTAAACGTTGAGGCCAGTTATCAATAGAAGCACCCACTCTTTCCATGAAAAATTTCTTCACAGACAATCGTACGGATTGTTTTAGGGGCTCCAAATTATCATGGCGTTTAGATCAAACCGTACTCACTAAAACTGACCATAAATCATAATCCAGTTGATAAAGATTGGGACTAGACAACGGCTAGTCTTCAGCTGGTGAAGTTTGAAACGTTCTGATATACCCTGGTCATACAGGTATTAATGCTTACCTAATTGCTATTCCATCTCAACTTGCTAGTTGTTAGTTTATTGAGTCAGGATATAAGCCTGGCGCGGGCAGCCAGTTCGTGCTCGCTCCTCATAAGTTACGGTTCTGCCCAACGGTTGCTAAAAATATTTTTGTATAATCAAGTCTTCATATCCATTACAATATATTATATTTCTATGTTTGAAATAATTCTTTTTTTTAAAAGCGAACTCAAAAGAGGCCTCGTAACAGTTCGGTTCCAACCAAGATTGCGTAGACCGAGCTTTATGACCCGAAGCCGAATCTTGCTGGAAAGGCCATTATTAGTTAATGAACATGGTGTTGTTAAGGGGATTCAATACCTTCTTATGAATGGTATCTTGCCACAGTTGTGCCGATATTTTGGTACCTTTTTAAAAAAAAGTATGGCTCAGTCACTTGTCGTAGCTAATACCCTAACAAAACAACACTGAAGTCGGATAGTGCCCACGTTGCACGCTGTCGACTAATTGAGAAGCTTCCTTAGAGCTTTGAGCATAAATACGGTAATTTTGTTTGTTGAAATGTTGCACAATTGGAAAGAATTTTTCATCCGTAAACAACATTTTTCTGTGACCTTCTTTTACGTATCGCTTCAGCAATTACAAAACATTCGGAATTAATATTTTATGTTTTGTGTTGTTCATGAGCTTAACTTCAAATTGGTAATTGGTTTACACGATTGGTCAACTATTACAGCACAAAAAAAATACTCAAAATCTGCTAAATAAAAACATAGATTTTCACTTTACAACTGAACGGAACCGATTTATGGCTCTTAATTTTATATACATATAAGTATAAACACCCTTTTCCAAATGGTAATTGGAATTTACATAATTACCAATAGTTTTTATTTTATACGAGATATACTGTTTTGGCGCTTACGACTTTTAATTTCAAGCTAGCTATCGCGTTTGTTTGTATGCAGGCGGCCCCCCTCAGTCCGTTTCTGACCATTGTCAGCGTCGGACTTGTGCCAATCGAGCTCCCGAGCATCGATAACCGTATCTTATTCTGAATAAAATATTACAAATTATTAAAAATGGGAAAAAAAAAGTTAAAAGTTTCTAAAATGAAGATGAAAGCTCTGTACATTGAAAAATGTAAGGATATGGTCAAGAAAAGGTAAGTAAACGTGAGATACATATTTCTTTTATTTGAATTATGAATAGTATATAGGCAGGTACCTACTAATTCCTATTCATAATCCACATACCTACTTATGTACTTGCTTACCTAGTTAGAAAGAAGGTAGATACCTAGGATAGGAAGGAACAGGTACATGAACAGTAAAGTACATGCCAAAGTAATGTGTGTGCAGGTACCTACCTATACTGCGTGTGTAGGTTAAAAATTATATAAAGTTTCTTTATAAGATGTGTATTTGGTATCATAAAAAACAGTATTTTGGTACCTAGTAGGTACCTTACCTACTCAGCGACAAAGACAATCACTCACAGAATATTTTTGAAGTATGTAGCTAGGTAATATATTTATATTTTTCATCATAATAAGGTAGGTATTTGCCTATCTACCTTCAAAAAAACCCTGTTCTACCATTCATCATAATTATAATGTTTATTTTGTATATTATTCCTACATTCTAGGAAACAATTGTCCGAACAAAGAAAAACTATGGAGTCGTCTCTGGATTTAGGCGAAACTGAAACGAATACAATCGATTCTTTAGAAGGGTATGTATGTAATTATCTACTACATATTTATCACACTGTGACTGCATAATAATAGTTTTGAACGTGTGTGAAAATAATATTCCAATGAACTAGACATGACTAGAATTTTATTTTGTAGAAGACAAGAAATGTCATCGTCGTATGCAGATTTACAAAATGTGACGCTCACGTAAGTTTCATGATTACCTACATAGATATAAGTGTCAATTTATAAAAGTAAAGTGTTGTTTGTTTTTAGAGTTCCGTACCCAAAGGGTAAATCGGGACCCTATTACTAAAACTCCGCTGTCCGTCCATCTGTCTGTCTGACCGTCTGTCATCAGGCTGTATCTCATGAACCGTGATAGTTAGCTAGTTGACATTTTCACAGATGATGTATTTCTGTTGCCGCTTTAACAAAAAATACTAAAAAATAGAATAAAATAAATATTTACGGGGGGTCCCATACAACAAACGTGCCGTTTTTGCCGTTTTTATAGATAGGTAATGGTAAGGGACCCTTCATGCGCGAGTCCAACTCGCATTTGGCCGGTTTTTTCTCTTTTAATGTTGTCCCGCTGCTGGACAAATTTCTTCATCAAATCCTTCCACCCATCACAGGCCTTGTCAAGTTTACTAATGTTTTTTTAGGGCGGCCGAAAAGGATCAGAACTCACTTCGATGTTATTTTGAAGAAAAATCGCCTAAAACAACAGTAAGTTTATTTTTACGACATTTTATAACATGACCTGAAAGGTCATAAATTAATCATAACATCATATCATAAGTGTTTAATTTATCTTTCAGATTGAGATGGAATTAGATGATAATGATGCGCCTCCAAATATATCGCAATGCGAATCAGAAGCAATGGTAAACAAAATTTTATTATTCGTTTTATATCGTAGCTTTATTCGAACAAAGTATTTTTACTAGAGTGATTATTTTGGTCATGGGCTAGAATGTAAATAATCAATCATACATTTTTAATTTTTAGACAGAAGAAAATCAATATAAGGAAAAGGACCAGGCTTCAAACGTATTACCTGAAAATCAATGTGAAGAAAGTAATGCACTTCCATATATAGTTGAAGGCACATCTGAAGTAACGGTAAGCATTCTGCTTTTGTAAGATTTACATTGCATGTCCTTACAAAAGTAGGAAGATCATACAAGAGCCACAATAAACAAATAAATGTTTCTGTATCTTTCAGATGCAGCCTGAAATACAAAACTTGGGGCACCGAATAATAGATTTTAATCATTTCACATCAGAACTTGTAAAAATTTCTCAACACAAATCTCTGTTTAAATGCGGATTATCTACAATGAAATTAATTTCTGAACATCGAATAGGATTGCAATCTGAATACACATATGTATGTATGATGTGTAATTATAAAAATAATATAAAATCGTCATTGGATGATGTGAACAAAGATGCTGTTGCGGGTATAATGGCCGCAGGTTGTGGTCATGCGCAATTAAAACAATTTTCAGCAGCAGTAGGTTTACCTATTATGTCAGAATATACCTATAATAAAACTCAAAATGATATATGTAGGGATTGGGAGGACACTGCTTGGGACGAAATGAAATTAGCTGGTGAAAGAGAAAGAGAAGAAGCAATTAAAGAAGGAAAAGTCACGAAAGACGGAATACCAATGATTGATGTAATTGTAGATGGGTGCTGGAGTAAACGTTCGTACAGAACAAATTACGCAGCGTTATCAGGAGCTGCAGCCATTATTGGCAGACGTTTCGGCCAAGTCCTGTACATGTGTGTAAAAAACAAATATTGTTGTATTTGCGCCAGAGCTCAAAAGAAACAAGAAAGCCCAAAAGAACACGAGTGCTATAAGAATTTCGATGGAGCTTCTACTGCTATGGAGTCAACTATTATAACCGAAGGGTTCAAGCAATCTATTGATATGCATGGTTTGGTTTACGCACGTTTTATTGCTGATGGTGATAGCAGCACTTATTCGAAAATATTAGATGCCCGGCCATATCCAGGTATTACAGTTGCAAAAATTTACTGTCGCAATCACTTATTAAGAAATTATTGCAACAAGTTACAACAGCTTACTACTGATACACATTATAAAGTGGTGGATAGAAAAAACCTTACACAAGAAAAAATACTACGGTCAAGGAAATATATATGCGAGGCCATAAAACTTCACAAAGAGAGCAGGAATGAAGATGGTTTGTACAAAGACATAAATGCATCTATTTGCCATGCTTTTAATCGTCATGGAAATTGTAATCAGCTATTATGTAAATATAATATGCATCCAGAAGCTCCCAACACATTTTTCGGCAGTTTACTTTGGCAGAAAATAAAAACACTAGTTGCTCGATTAGCTGAAAAAGCACATAGTCTAATTGAAGATGTCGATAGCAATATTGTGGAAAGATTCAATGGCGTCATTGCAAAACTAGTGGGCGGAAAAAGAATAAATTATTCTCAAAGACGATCTTATCAAGCAAGATGCTCAGCCGCTGTAATTTCTTTCAATACAGGCAAACTATTATCTACTGTGCATCGAAATATATGTGGACACAGTCCCAAACAGTCTATTAAAAAACATGAACAAACAATGAACGATAAAAGGGCTAAGACAAAAAAATGTATAAGAAAAAAGAATCGCTTATTGGTACCAAGGACGCTTAATTTGGATTATGGTGAAATAGTAGACAAACCAGATTTAGACGAAGACACTTTGAAAAAAGCAAAAACTACCTTTGTACAAAATTTGATGAAAACTGATGAAGAGCGAAGAGACATTGAAAAGAGAATCATATTACAGAGTGAATCTGGAGAATGGTTAGAGCTAAGGCGAAACATGTTAACAGCCTCAAATTTTGGAAAAATTGTAAAACGAAAACAGACAAATACATGCCAAAACATAGTAAGTACTGTATAAACCTAATATTGACCATGTTTCGTCAATAAGCCATGGAAAAAAATATGAAAAAATCGCGCTGGAACAACTATCTATGATGAAAAATGTTAAGATTGAAAATTGTGGCTTATTTATTGATGACAAATACCCATTTTTGGGTGCAACGCCTGATGGCATCACAAGCGACATGATTGTGGAAATATAATGTCCCATAGCACCATTTAAAATTGGTTTAGAAGAAGCGATTCGGCAGAACAAGATGCATTTTTATAAAAAAAAATAAAAATGGCGCAGTAGTGATTAACCAAAAATCGGATTGGTATTTTCAAGTGCAAGGTCAATTGCATATCTGCAAAAAACAACAATGTTTGTTTGGAATTTGGTTTGGCGATAATAAAATAAAAACAGAAATTATAGAAAAAGATGAAATGTATTGGGCAGACGTGATGGAACCAAAATTGCTGAAATTCTATTACGATTGTCTCCTTCCTGAGTTAGTCGATCCCAGACACATAAGGAATAAGCCAATTCGTGATCCGGAGTACGTGGTTGCACAAAGCAAGGAAAATGCTGCGTCAAATATTGTAAATATTTCAGAAGAACCAAAAACAAAAGAAAATTCTGATGATACTGTTGCTGACACGGATAAAACTGCTGATGTCGACAATTTTGCTTTTGTTGACGAAGATGTTGCTGACGCAGACGATGTTTCTGTCGTAGATAGTTCAGAATATATTATGGCTTTTTCTGAATATTGACCGCAAACTACCTACTATGTCCTCAATAATTTGATAACTTATTTAGGTAATCGTTACATTATAATAAGAAACAAAAATTAAATGACAACGAAATTTTTCTTACCTACCTCTTAATTTTGGTTTTTACTTATATATTATTATACTTACCTATGTCAGAATTTTATAATTATACTAAAATCTAATAAGAGCGGAAGCAGTCCTTAATTCTTTATTGCACACAATACAATACATAGGAAAAAGACAGAAATAGAGGACATGTACAAAGGCGAGCAAACAACCCTAACAAGAGTTTTCTTCCAGCAAACCTTTTGAGGCTAGAGAGAGGTGCCTTTAGTGGCAGGTTCGTGTACATACATAAGGTATGAATACAAAGGATTAAATGGAAAATAATTATACTTACTAAAATACATATAATACATAAATATCTATATATATATTTATATATATAAATATATATACTTATATAACAATATAGCAGTGAATATGAGATCCGGCGTTTGTATGTATATAAGTTTGTAGGTAGGTAGGTATGTTTAGTATGTGGGTATTTGTTCATCACTTAATGTTTATCATGCCGTCAAATTATTTTTATCGACATAGTACCACAAAAAATATCAGCTTGTCTACAAAAATTTAAAATATTCAAATCATTATAAAAAACTAAATAGAGGTAAGGCGACTCCACGACGTCTATGTCCCAGCGCGGCAGCGCACGACAGAGTAGCGCGCGAGTTATGACGCGAGACGGGCCGCTCGCGTGGCCCGAGTGCACGATAGCTGCTGCTAAATTACCGGGATATGAACTGATTGCGGGGAGCTCATGGGGGCGTGGCACCCGATTTCAAATAATTGTTTATCAATGCGTCACCTTAAATTATCAGTTAAGAAATGACCAGTACGTATAGGTTGCAAGTCCTAAATCATCATTTAAAATACGCCTCATGTTTCTAGGTGCTATCTTCATCTCCCGAGATAAAATCTTTTGCTTTCGGAAAGGATTTCTTAGAATTATTTCCCTTGCTGCTTTGATCACCTTTTTCGTACGAACACTACGTGGTCGGCCAGATCTTTTCCTGTCACAAACAAAGGAGGTCTTTTTGCAGGTAGTACCTATTAATAGCCCGGTGCACGAATGATATTAAAGTATTTAATTATAAGATATTAATATAATTGCCCGTACACAAACATTTTACTAATACCAAGCGTATGGAGAGTTGTAAAAATTGCATTTGGCTCCATACCTACTTTGTGTAATGCAATCACAGCGATTCGGTTCTCTTTATCACCCCACTACATTTTAATACCTATCGCAAAATATTGTACAATGTATGGACGCCAAAATGAGAAAACTCAATGAACAATAACAATATTAAAATGACAGATTCCAAATTAAAATGTAATAAGTATTTTGTTTATTTTTAATTTTAACAGTTGTTATGGCCAGACTAAGTAAGTTTTTTGAGCAATTTACGAACACTAACACAGTGTCATACAAAAAGAGAGTGTAAGTTGTAAGAATTAGCTTGTCATGCACACTAAACTAATATTCCTGACCTGTTTTTATCGGTTGTCCAACAGCTAATGGGATGAGATCATGCCCATTACGTGTATTGTACCTACCCAGTGTTGCCAACCCGAATTTTAGAAAATTAGTAGAAAATTTATGTGCCAAATGTTGGTAGAAGTTGGTAGGATGTAAAATGCAAAATTGGTAGATCTACCACCTCAATTTAAAAAAAAAATTAAGATTAAAAATGCATAAACTGTTCTTAAAATGTTTATTTTTGAAAATTATACATATTTTTATTGAAAAATTGTAAGTGTTCTGTGCTAGGCTGCCCGTTGTTTGCTATAAATCCTTTAGTACGCAACAATCCCTCTAGAGTCTCCGTGCAAATTCTATTTCTCTGGAAGGTTTTCATATTATTAATTGCAGAAAATAATCTCTCAATCTTGGCGCTACTATGTGGAAGTGCGAGTAATTTTCTCACGAATTCGCATAGCAGGGGAAACATTGGAGACTGGTCTCCTTTTTTAATGGATGAAACATGCTTCCAGAATTCTTCAGGTGTAGGATCCACATTTTTTTCTGTGAAATGAAATGTCATGTTTCTTAATAAATCAACTAACCAACCGGGAATGAGCCACAGATGACAGAACAGTATAATAATGGCTATGACTTATGAGCGCGAAATGGCGCGAACGGCGAACTGTTGCTGATGTTTTTTTTTGTGGTTTATGGCCTGGACTCTTTGTATGCTTGACGCATCGTCGCATGGCTCACGCAGCACATCGAATCGTCACTTGTCGATATAAAAATAATTTAAAGTGGTGATATGGTCAAACTAATTACAAAATAGGTAGTTTTTAGGTCTAGGGTGGTAGATAGGTAGACTGAGGTGAAAATGGGTAGATCTACCAAAAAGTTGGTAGATATGACATCACTGTACCTACCTATATCTATTATTCATTAGAAACTTAGAAACAATAGGTATTAATAATATTGTCTTTAAATAATATTTACTATAGGTGCCATCATGAAGTATGAACTGAGTTGTTTAATTTTATAGTAAAATGTGTTATTAATAAATCCATTTTCACTTTTAAAGTCTAATCAAAAAGCAATGACTCCATCTGAGTATATTTTAATCTGTGGAAAAATAAGTCAAAATGGAGGTCTAACCTACATAAATAATTTTTTCACTCTAATGCTGCAATTTAATATTTAAACCCTATAATTAATTAAAGTTAAAAATATTATTTTTTAACATTGCACTGTGAGTGTGAAAGTCAAAAGATACTAAAATAATATGCAGCCGTTTACAATCACGCCATCTGTTGTAATTCAGCTATACTATTATAAAAACAAATCTCTATCAGGACCACAATAATTGTCGAAATAAGTAGTTCTCCAAATTTGTGCTAGATAGCACTGCAAGTATCCAGGTTCTTGATAATTTTCTAAAAATAGAAAATCTCAGCGATGGATAACTTATACAATTTTCCAGTTTTGTAAATTAAAATATGTATTTTTTCAGATATAGACATAACAATATATTTTTTCATTTGTAATCTGTGCTACCCCAAAATAGTTGAATATATAAATACTAACCCATGTTACGTTTTTTTTAAATAAACCTATTAAAATAAAAAATTGATAATATAAATATTTGTAAGATATTAGTTCACCCGCGTGTGACACGCACTTAAATTTTATTTATTTTAGGTTTATTGGGTTCGAAAATACTTTTGAATAACGGTGATCAGTGATAGTTTCACTTGA
Source organism: Leptidea sinapis (assembly GCF_905404315.1). NCBI lineage: Eukaryota > Metazoa > Arthropoda > Insecta > Lepidoptera > Pieridae > Leptidea > Leptidea sinapis. The sequence goes on along the minus strand of NC_066312.1, from coordinate 23,031,122 downwards.
ACTATATTTACAATACTACCTATGATCACTATTTAAGTTGCGTTTGAAAAATCATCGAGGCACTTGAGCGGCTTTACACGTAGAGTGTGTTGTTTGTTTGAGTTCGTTACATAGCATGTCGCAAATTGTTCAACGCGGTATTTTGCAGTTTGGATAACATTAACCGGTGGAAAATTTAGTCTATGCAGTCTCCTTAGCTTAACACCACGTGTATCCTACGTCACAGTAATATTTTTTATGTGTAACCACCGTGACCATAGTATATCGACTTCCATTTTTAAAGTGATGTTATCCGTGAGTGCCAATCTCTTTGGCCGGTGATAGAGCTATATATAGCTGAAGCCTTGCTATATAGTAGATTACAAGCCAGCTAACTGCTGCGGTCTACCGCATACCACTATAACCGGCCTAACTCTGTCTGCAATTTTGTAGTTCCAAAGTGCACGTTTTGTATTTCCGCGGTTCCCGCGTGTCTGAACTTGTCCTTAGCGCTGTAAAGTGTGTTATTCGGTCTATGTTTTTTTAATCTCTTCATTTACTAGGTATAAATTAACTCTTAGTACAACCCTAAAATTGATTGTATCTGAATGTTCTAAATATAGTTATACTACTAGAATGCTAGAAATGTTTAATAAAACTATGCGGCGTTAGTCACGCTATAGACATACATCCGCTTTAAAACACGCATAACGTGTTTGACAGCACAGTTGTATGTAAAACACATCTTATATGTCTTAGCAGTTAATGTTCTGTATGGTTATTTATATATATAGTAGCTGCCCCGACAGACGTTGTTCTGTAGATAGTAAAAAATCAACTGTTTTATATTTCAAAACATCAAAAATTATTTCGTAAATATGCTCCCTGTTGTTAGAATGAAATTGTTTCACAGCGGAACTGTCAAACCGTGCGTCACTAAATTCTCTCATAGAAAATACGTCCATACAAAACAAATATTGAAAATAAAAATATTTATGGGTCCCAAATCGAAATAAAAACTACCCTATTTCTCAAGTTGGACCAAACTGCACTCCATGAAGTAATCACCATTTAAAATCCGTTCATTAGTTTAGGAGTCCATTGAGGACAAACATTGTGACACGAGATTTATATATGTAAGTTATAACGATTTTGAACTGGTATTATTTCTTATCTGAATTTATGTAACCTTAAGTGTTAAACGTAAACGAATTATTGTAAATGTAATCATTAACTGTTTATTTTCTTTTCTTTAAACTTTTTTTTATTAATTACATACAGTGATATAGAATACATTGCCAATTCACAATCGTTATAGGTAATATACATATAGACAGTACATATACAGTATTTCATAGGTATGAAACGCCAAAATGTTTATAACCAAAATTTTACTTTATAATTATTATTATTTTTTAAAAACGTTATTGAGTTACAAATTATTTTCTGTGCTTATTACGAATATGCAAAGTGTATTGCTAATTATATAATTATTATGTTGTGTTTGGAGAAAAATAAGTGCAGATTTTTATATAGTCCTCGGCACCTATTAGTTCCTATATTAACATACATTGACATTAGACTGTGTGGTGAGTTGTGGTACGCTCTGCATATACTTAGCTCGGTGCCTGTGACACCAAATGTATCTAAGTAGAAACCAACAAATATATTCAGAGGTGGATTATCCATTAGGAAACCTAGGCAGTGGTCTTCGTGCTTTCGCATGAAAAAAGGAAAAAATGTAATTTTTATTGTGTAAATATTTTAAACCTTCTATAAAACTGTAAAGCATAAACCACTGAATTGATTGTATGATAGTGGTATATTATATAGCTGGAGATCCAGATTTATTATCCAATATTAGTTTCTGTATATGACCGCCAAAGGAGACCTGATAAGATGCTTGGTGATGTGTCTAGGGCACCCTTGACAATTCTATACCTCAGTTACAAAGAGTAACAATTCAGAAAAGGGTTCCAACAGAAAACAACTCGAGTTGTTACTGTATGAACGGAAAGTTTCGATATCATCCCCACCATCTGGATGTGTTGGTGCTCCACATGCAGTTTTAAAGACATTATTTAGTCTATAAGTAAAACTATCATTACGACTACGAGGAAGTGCACCAAGAATTCGACAAGAATTGAATTAGTTTATATCCCGCACAGATCACTTTTCGATATTCCCGCGTTCTAATTTTAGTTTTATACGAGATAAAATGTCGTCATTGTTTATCAGCCATATCCAATAATTCAGAGTGCAAACGCGGCGTAGGCCTGCAACACATTATCGACATGTTATTGAGTATCTAGTAAATTATTAATTTATCCGTTGCGTTACTGAAAGGAATATGAAATATTTTATAAAGTCTTATAGTAATAACGGTAATTAAAGATTATGTGCCATAACGTAGAGATACAGACTCTTAAGAGGAGTTGTTCAATGTATGACACAGTAAATTCAATGATAAATGCAATACAATGGCTTTTAGCTTTTGACTTTTCGAAAAAAATTCACTGTCGCCGCCCTTTGTATAATGGCGCGCTGAGAGAGAAGAAAAGGCGCAAGTAACTCTCTTAGTATTCTATTTTGTGTTATTTTTTTCATCATCATTTCGGCAGAAGACGTGCACTACTGGACAAAGGCCTAGGCCCCAAATCCATCTAGGCCATCTATCTAGCGTCGAACTATGTGTTCTGCCTACTGCCACTTCAGTTTCGCAATCTTTGGTTCGCCTACGGATCTCCTCATTTGTGAATGAATCTTTCAAGTCAAAGTTTCTCGCCTAACTCACTTTTGTTGGCCTGTGCTCATTTACAAACACCCATTCACAAGATTGCTGGCAGAAGGTTGCAACGCTTCAAAAAGTATAACATTCGAAATTCAAATAGTTCCGATTAGCTAGAAGTGCAAAACTTTTAGTGTGCCCCATGTACCATCTCTTACTTAAATAATATGTAATATGTGAGAGGGAAATATTTTCCTTCGGTCTTCAAATGAGCTTTTATCCACAGTATTTTAAAATTAGGTGATCGAAGTTATATCGTAAATATATAATAATTCTTCTTCCAATACTTCGAGTCACATAATCTTCTCTCTTAATATGGCGGAAGAATTGCTCCACCGCTGATACTGTACACAACTAAGTGGATCACACAGTGAGGAAACTTGACGTTAAACAGAAATGTGTGGAATGGACCTTGCGAAAGCGTTCGAGACAGTTTCGATCACTAACTTGTTGTTTAAGCTTGAATCGTTCGGCATATTAGTCTAATATTATTTAGAGATTGTGAACTTAAAAATAAATTATCTGACTCGGTCAATGAAATCATAGGATTGAGCAAAACAATTCTTGGAACTATTTCAACATAGTAACTTGGCAGAAGCCTCCGCAGCTGTGATTTTTGTATTGAATACTCTGCTGCTTTTTCGTAAATTTTAGCGTAGTGAGCTTTAGACATTCTCTCCTGCAAAGTCGGCAATGGATTTTTTGGGACGGCAGTTCTAAACGTTTGTCTTTTAATGCGTTTATCCCAATGCTTGCAATGCATAATCGTACTCTTTGTCAGTTGATATAAGCAACTAATTTAAGTTAATTTTCCGTCTTGAGAAGCTAGAACCTCAGGGCTCCACGATTCACTTTCGAAAACTTATTGCCAGGGGTCATGATGCAGCCCCGAGGCACGCGATTCTTCATGATGGTTACAGTGGCATTGAAACTACGGTCACTCAATTCTAGCATCAACTTCTTGGTGTAGAAGTAACAGTAGTGTCCCGTAACCAATGACATGATCAAGAACAAATCTCATGGCAAAGATGTAGTTCCTTGATGCCACAAACAGGGGCACGCATTCCGTATAGGCAATTAGGCAGTGCCGACTTCGTTAAGATCTTAAATAATATAATAATAAAGGTTTGAAAATGGTTTTATTTTAATTTGGTTTGCAATACCTACATTTCTAAACATTGTATTATTAGGTAGGTACTTGTACCTAGAATGACACAAACTAAAATAGGTATTTGGTTTACCAAATCGTCCGGAAACTATATGCGAAACACAAAAAACTTCAATATTTAGTCCCCAAAGCATAGCGCTTTCGGACTAAAGCGCATCTACGAGTAGTAAGATCTACTGTGCGAGTGCCCACCTTGCCAGGAAACTAATGAAGAAATTAGGATGTGCAATATGAAATACTTTGAGTCCTATCCCTGAGGGGTTGGGTTTGTTTGGATAATATTGCCGACTTCCGCGTTGACCTGAAAATGGTATAATTGTCTTGTCAATCGAGAGATGTTCTGATTTCGTTGAATGTATTGTCTACACTTAAACAATCAAACAAAGGTCTTACTTCCCCAATTGTATCAATTACACGTGTACTTTCTAAAACGTTGTTATCAAAGATTACTTTCAGTTGGGTTGCCCACCAAAAAATATCTGTCACGATTCATGTTATCTGCAACTATTGGAAGTCATATTCTTCCAAGAACATTTTAACCATATTCATCCCAATGTCTTCAACTCCCTCATTTATAAGCCCAAGATTTTTTTAACTCTTCATCTGATTTCCGACTGATTTGTTGCCATTTCAATTAGTTCAGCTGGCCCCTATTTTAAAATAGAGTCATCTGATTTGGAACTGTAACGCCCATCTAAATCAGAACTGGAGGGCCCAGATATTATGTCGTCATCATCAGAAGCACTGAATTCTCCCTCACCATTGTCCTAACTCCTCCAGAGTTTAGTCTTCATTTAAAAGTACAATTACAAAACAAATAAAATTCAAGGACGAAAGACTGAAACGTCCGCACAACTAGAGCGGCTTTCTTTAGTAAAAGTACATTCAAAATACAAACATACATATCTTACCGTCTTGGAACCTCATGTACTCAAATAAAAACAATGGTGGACTGATAGTTTGTACAACTTATGTCAATATATTATATTTATTACCAATTACGAAAATTTGGGAACTCTGAGCCGTGGCACGCGCTTCAATTTTAGTGACAGTAATATTATAAAAAACCAAAGAAACTTAAGACTTATGGATTATAACATTTATGTTACTATTTATTTTGAAGGTACAACTTATTCAGTTCCAATTTAAGAGTCCTTTTGTCTTAAATTTCTTTTTCTTATAATAAGGGACGAGACGAGCAGGACGTTCAGATGATAGTAACTGATACGCCCTGTCTATTACAATGCAGCGCCGCTCAGAATTCTTGAAAATATCAATAATTCTGAACAGCACTATAACTGCGCTCGTCATCTTCAGATGTTAAATCTCATTTGCCCAGTAATTTCACTAGCTTCATTACTGCTTCACGGCAGAAACGGCGGCGTTGTGGTGTCCATAATCTAGCCGGCATACTGTGCAAAGGAGCCTCCCACTGGTAAATTAGTAATTAGCAAACCTAACAACATCTTATAGTGACCATATCAATATATAAAATATTTTATATTTTAAATAAATATATTGACTTGGCCATCGAACTAAGCATTCTAATTTAATATAATATATATTACGTCTTGTGAGGTACATTGTATTTTAACAAAAAAAAAAAAGATTTTTCGACATACTTGGCTTTCGCTTGCCACAATGCTTGTATCTTTATTGTATTCACAAAAGAGGGATCCCTGCACATCAATACTTCCAAATTCCACATTAATTAGATGTTAGCCGCCCAGACTTGTAACTCACGAAAGTGCCACATAAGCTTGCCACATATACACCAACTACATAAATAACAATATTATACACATTATACCATAGAATAATATTATACAATATAAAAAAATTTAATTGTTTGGTATATTTAGATAACTGGACCGATATTTCAAAATATTTTGGTTTTACCTTGATTTACATACTAAACACAAACGGCCTTTCAAATAAAATTGGCATAAAGTTATAACTAAGCGTAAACCAAGAACACGTAAAATGTTTACAAATAGACATTTTGCTTACGAATGGTTTGTTCGGACGTATAACGTTTCCCGCATTTATTTGCAAGGCAGCTTGTCATTTGAAAAACTTCAGAATTATCATTGTATTGACAGTGTTGTCAACGATATTGTAAACATTTTGCATTTTCTTTGTTTATCATCAGTTATAACTTTATACCAAGTTTATTTGTAAGGCCGTAATTGTATTCTAAATTTGAAGCTTTTATGTCTGCTATAAGTGCATTAGAGCTTTGATGATTGGTCAGTCAATGAGTAGGTGACAAAATTAAGAAACTTTGACTAGTTACTTATATCTCTTAAACTACTGGTTCAAATTGAATAAAATATGAAATATATTGTGTTTATACAATGTCTAATTGGTTTGTCTAATTCAGGCTTCTAGTTTTATTAACAACGAAGTTAAAGTGTGATAATGGCCTGAACTGCATCGAGAAAAAGATGGCCGTGCCCCCCGAATTGGGTTTAAAGACATTTATTCTCATAAGATGACTTATATGAGAATTTTACGTAAACTATGCTTATAATAAAACTAGAGTTCGAATTTCTGTACAAAGAAAAAAAATGCTCAAAACCGAGTGAGGGAGATGTAAGAAGAGAAATACAACAAATCCAGATTGTTTTTCAAAATTCTTAAGTCTGTTTGTCTTTGTGTACAGGCTATGAAATCTATGAAACTGTTGAACCAACTAAATTGAAATTCTGCATGATGGTACCTTACATCGCCGCTCAACATTTTGATTCTTTTCATCCCGGAAAATTAAAGAGTTCCCGAGTCATAGTTAAAAAACTATGGTTACTTATATAGCTTAGTGCACAACAACTTATGCAGATGTATTAATAAAATTTGGCAGATTGATCTCTTATATTGCCGGCCATCATCTTAGATACTTTTCATCCCGGAAAATTAAAGAATTCCCGCGCGACAGTAAAATAACTATAGTAACTTTAATAGTTTAGTACATACACAACAATTTATGTACCTAATTAGGTAAAATTTGGCTTGTTGATACTTTATGTTGCCGGTCAAACATAATAAAATTTATAAATTCCATAAAAACGACGGATTTTCTCGGGAAAGTAAAGCATTACAAAAAGAAAGACCAGACATATTAAATCAATTGTTTGTGACGGACGTCTTTTCCGCCTGAGGCAAAGAGTGAGAACGACAGGTCATTTAGGTCAGACATTATAATAACTAAGCCGGTCGTCAAACAGTACACCGAGATACTTGATAACAATTTTCCTCTCAAGAGGGTGATCGTTAATTTTTAACAAAGCATTTTTTAATATTAAGATGCATATGGTTTTGCTTACACCAAATCAAAGTAAATAATTCGGGAGATACACGCAATTATTGATATACTTAATTAACATGATTGTATATTTTAAGATTTATATTATTATGCATTACTAAGGAATAAATAAAATTATAAAAGATGCACTGCCGACTATAATATATTGCGACAGATATAAGAGATGAGCGACACCTTAAAATATAATAAAGAAAACGTAACCAACGCGACTGAATTCGTTTGAACTTTTACAAAACGCATCTTTTTAATAGACACAAACTAAGGTATCTCACTTTTTTGTCAATAGCGGTAAATATAAACTTTATATTGGTGTTTGAATCAACTAATTTGATAAGTAATTTTGGAAGTTATGGCTTTCCAAGAAGAAAAAGAAAAGAGAAATAATTTTCTTATTGTATTTTTCATTCAACTATCCAAATTATCCTGAACGAAAATTTTATACATATAATGAAATTGTAAAATTAAAAAACTGTAGGGACATAAAATATATTTTATCAATGTCAGTCTATATGTCCAAGTAAAAAGAAAAAACTACTACTACTAAACAGATTTCTTAACGCACTAATTATTAATCGACTTCAAAGAGATGGAGGTTCTTAATTCGATCGGTATTTTTTTTATGTATGTATACCGATTACTCCGAGATTTATAATCCGATTTACGTAATTCTTCTTTAGTTCGACGCGGAATAGATGCCATTTACTCCCATAAAAAATTACATAGCTTGGCCCAGTAGTTTTACACACATTTTCATAGTACATTTTCTATGAAAATTTTTGTCTACGAGTATGATATAATTGTCTATTTTTGTGCTTTTTTAGGAGATTTCATTCAGTTTGATTATATATTATTATTATTAACTGACACTAAAAAAAAAAACTACTGAAAAGTATAAAAAATCTAGAAATTTAGTTTAATACATCTTTATGGAAAACCTTTAATATTAAAAAAATACTATTATTTGTATGTGCTACATATTGATAACTTTGAAATCGGTGCCAAGGCAAATGTAATAATAGGTACCAACACTCGCCACGCGTGACTTTCAGCGGGATAGCTTCGTCTATAAAAAAGCAACCCAAGCGGAGAGACACGCGTGGCCGGACAACCTTAATAATTACAGTAAGTAAGCTGTTTATAATATTAAGTTTTATTTTGTTTAGGGCTTGGCACCGACTAAAAACCTATCAAAAGGTACACATATAAAAAATAGTATTTTATTAATATTAAAGGTTAGCATACGAGGTTTATTAAATTAATATTTTAGTTATTTGATACTTTTCAGTTTTTGAAGTCGGCTTATTAATTAAACGTTTTTTTTAATAATAAGAGATCGGGACAACATATAGACTTCTTTATATATATATAATAGAATAGTATTATTTCTGCTTTATAGCATGACGACGTCGCGGGCAGCAGCTAGTTATACAATATAAAATTTAGTATATTTATTTAATAAAAATAATTACTATAATTATCCATATTAGTTTTACACACTATTTTAGCGACACAGAAGAACGGAAACTACAGAACTATTAATTACAAAAGTCTAACCGTAATAATGAAAACTTCAAAAGCAACACGGTAAGCACGAAAATATCACGACGACATGTACCTAACGGTAATAAAACTGCAAACCGTACTGACAGGACGACCACGAGGGGGTGAAAGGGTAGGCGGCTTCACGTTTCAGTGAGGTCCAGACTCAACGATTACACTCAATTTTTACTTTATAATTCCCAAATAATCAATCACAGTGTTGTCGAAACACGAAGTGACATTTGACTACATGTTTTTATTAGTCTCAAACACATCAATTCCGTATCCAACCATATAAATTTAGTTTTAATTTTTAATCTTCAAACCGTTAGTTTTTCCAAAGTATTTTCTTTGAGTGTACAAAATAAACAATTAGGTCGAGTCGCTTTCGAGTTTAATAAAAAAAAGGTACAAATACAAAAGGCAAATAAAAGATTATTCGCACAGATACATTTATATTGTAAACAAACCTTGTGTTTTGTCTAGCTACCTTCACATAAAATATTATAAAATCTTTGGCGTCTCTTGAAACCTTTTAGTGAATATAAAATTTATAGAGACTATCTTTATTGTCTTAAAGGCACTTGATTATTTCTTGTTGCAATGAGAGGATTCTTAGAGTTTTTAAAAGATTAAAAGGGAATTTATCAAGGAAATAGTTACTTAGAATCTTATTGAGAATTTGTTCTTTATTATTAACAGCGTCTATCGCTGTTGTTGTATTTTCAGCAAGTAGGTTCACTGTTTCTTTTTATTATTAGGACGAACTGAGCGTTATTATTATTATCTGTGTTTATGTAGTGCCGGTCGAACAAGATGAAGTAGATTCGGTAACCGTTTACATTCAAAACACACATTTCGGGTATCGTGTGTGTTTTCGGTTTAAAAACATTCAAAAAATCTTTTGTTCAACGCTTTTCAGAGTTCATCCTGTAACCTTATTAAGTCCACTGTCACGTAAACGTGACTTGATAATATAAAAAATTCAACTTAACAATTTTTAAGTACACCAGTGGGAGGCTCCTTTGCACAGGATGCTGGCTAGATTATGGGTATCAGAACGGCGCCTATTTCTGCCGTGAAGTAGTAATGTGTAAGCATTATTGAGTTTCGTTGTGAAGGGCACCGTAGCGAGTGAAATTACTGGGATGTAAATGAGACTTAACACATAATGTCTCAAGGTGACAAGCGCAATTATTGTAGTGCCTTCAGAAATTTTGGGTTTTTCAAGGATCCTGAGCGGCACTGTAATGAGCAGGGCGTATCAATTACCATCAGTTGAACGTACTGCTCGTCTCGTCCCTTATTTTCATAAAAAAAAACTCATAGACGAACATACCAATCATAACAAAATCATCGATTCTTCTAGATGAACAAATAACATAAGTTTTACAATTAATATCATTACCATTTCCCTTCGGAAAAATTTAAGTTTGAGTGGCAAATAGCAAGAAACATCAAACAACTTCGTTATTTTACAAAGTCAATATGAATCTTTATCAATGAGAACTCTGCAACGAAGTGACATTTATTCAAGTCCATGTCAGACATTTTTCGATTGGGATTGAGTTCCACTCACAAAGGCATCGTAGAGTTCGTTTTGACTGGAGTTGCGTTTGCTTGAGACTTTATTTTTAACGACATACCACAGAATTTCAACAGGGCTTAAATCCGGACTATTTGCAGGCCAGTCTAAGACGGAAATACACTGTTCCCTAATTAGACATTACACACGGTTGGCCGTATGTTTAGGGTACTATATTATTTAGAAAGAAACAGGTAACAGACATTCCGGAAAAACATTCCCATACTTTGGTTTATTGAACTAAGATAGCGCTTTCCGTCTGAATTTACCATGTCTTTTATAATAGTCAATAGCATAATAACTTTCATTACAAAACATTTCAAATGGTCAACTATTCTTTTGGACGTCCGCTTTTCACCGAAATGCAATTAAAAACAATTATTTGCGTAAATGAAGCGTCACATTTTTTTTTGCGCATTTTCTACAAGCTTATTGTAAATTTACCAAATTCCAATTTGATGTTAAATTGCCAGCTTAAACAGCGAAGAAAGAAGTTTTTACTGACTGAAAAATTGAACGAACTCTAGTTAAAAAATTTAAAGTATATGTATACTTTATTTATTTTCGATATTTTAAGGGTTTTTAATTGAATATTTTTGTAATTAATAATAATTATTGGATTTACATATTTTTCACGAATTTTGCACGTTGATTTTATGCTACCATAATTATTATAAGTGTTACCACCAATGTATATATATATATCCATTAATATTATATTACAAAATCACACTTCACAAGAATATCGCAGAGATAAAGTATTGTTTACGTCGCCTACTTCAGCGAAGAAAAGTAAGTATAAGTACTGTAAGTAAGTACTCGTTAAAAGCAAAAACAAGAGTAAAAAGCCAATTTCAATTAAGCAAGATGAAGTTTTTACAGATAGCTCAAAGTAATTTGTTTACTTCATTCCTTCGTCCGTCGTTTATATACCTGTGAAGGATGAATTATGTCAGACAGAAACGGGCGCGAGACGTGCCCCGTACGTTTCTTTTTTTTTTTTTTAGGATAAATCTACTTTACGGATTTAGATCCTGAAACGGGGCTCATAGGCTGCAGTCTTCGCGTAAGTGGACTTTCTCTCTACAAAAACTGTCCTCTACTGGTAGCTCGAAGGCTTTTGACGTGGGCCATTGAGTTCGCAACTACTATGCAAAAACAGTCGCTTAAGGAGACTCGAACCTCGGACCGGCTGTGTGTGATGGTAGTACAGAAGATCGCTTACGATCTAATGTGATCTGATAGTCCGATGAACTTTTGACAAAAAGAAACAACGCACTAACCGGCGAGTGCAGTGATGTACAGTGTGATATTGTATGTATGTGTGTATATATATATATTAAGTGTGTATGTATGTATGTATGTAGGTGTGTATGCTTGCGTTTTAATACTCTCTAATCTTTCTAACTGCATATGCCGCAGAGCTGAGTCTATCTGCTAGATGGGCAATATGTTGACCCCACTGAAGATTTTTATCTAACGTGATACCCAAGAAGGCCGTAATGTCCACAAGTTCCAATCTCTGGTCATCTATATAGATAGAGGAGATCTCGAACAGAGATAGAGCAAGATAAAAAAAGCGCGTCTAATATTATTGTAACCAATTTGACTTGACAAGTCGTAAACAGTCAGCCACGCTTGGAATTAGTTCCTTAGTATTTTGAACATTAAACTAGCTAAAGCACACATTAACAAATCAAGATTAGTCACGCATAGTCGAGCTGTCAGGTTGTCTATTTGCTAGTATATTCTAACTGTATGGTCTAGCATATAGTCAACGGCGCCTATTTCTGCCGTCAAGCAGCAATGTGTTAACATTACTGTGTTTTGGTCTGTAGGTCGCCGTAGCTAGTGAAATTACTGGGCAAATGAGACTTATCATCTTATGTCTCAAGGTGACGAGCGCAGTTGTAGTGCCATTCAGAATTTTTGGGGTTTTACAAGAATCCTGAGCGGCACTGCATTGTAATGGGTAGGGCGTATCAATTACGTTCAGCTGAACGTCCGTCGTCTTGTCCCTTATTTTCATAAAAAAAGTCACCCCTTAACTTGCTAATTATAGTATTTACTTTTCAAGTATCCGTTCGTTTAAAAAACTTATTAGTTTATCATTACAGCTCTCGCTCTGTTTGACATAACAAATATCCGAGCAAAATAATGATATTCTTCTACAATTATTAATGTTAATATTCTGTTAACAATATTAATAATACTCATACCTTAGATTAAGGATTGGTCACCGCTGCGCTCCAACTAGATACCGCACTACCTAAGAACAATTTTATAGCTTATTTATTACGGCAACTATTAGATTATTGTGTGCGTGACAACTTGACGCTCAATGGCATCTTTCATATTTTGTAACATACGCTAGTGAAATTAATATTATGACAGTACACTGCCAGTACATATACGAGAACCTCCTATACGCCCATAAAAATATTAGTCAATTTAAAAAGAATAGTGATGTACACAGTGTCAATACTCGAAACAAACATAAACTCGCAATTCCATCTACTAGGCTCCGTAAAATTGCTAAATCTTTTAAAGTGGATTGTGTTATATTTTATAATAAACTCCCAAATGATATTATAATATTACCTATTAAAACTTTAAATTTATCGTAAAAAATAAATTAACATCTAAGGCCTATGATAATGATAAAGATAGTTGGAATTAATGTTCTAAATTTTGTTAATGAATATTGTTATACTCATTTGAATGCTATTGTTACTTTTGTACTTCATCCTGGCTTGCACTAAATAACTTATAAAGTTTTACAGTGAATAAAATTTTTTTTGACTTTGACTTTGACTTCGTTTTATTTTACATTGAAATTAATAAATACAAAATGCTTACTGATGATATATGATCCCAGTGTCTTTCTTATTTCTTTTAGTATTATTTTTACAAAGTTTTACCACGCAACCTTAGTTTAAATGATTAGCAAAGTTTAACAGAACATCGAACATATTTTTCGAGACTGGCTCGAGTACGCCCACTTGGGCGTAGTATTAGTAGCCGCACTTTGCTACTACGCCTGCGGTATCTAGATGGAGCGTAGCGGAGACCAATCTAATCTACGATAAATACATTTGTTTATAGTTTTGTCACGATGTGTCAGTACACTGCTCTGAATATTTTTTAGGGTTCCGTGCATAAACGATAACCTATCACTAAGACTCTCCCGACAGTTTGTTTGTCTTTTTTTTTGAGAAGAGGAAAATACATTTAGGTATTTAGACCCCGAAACAGGGTCCAAATGTCGGGCTCAGGTGTTTTCAACCCCAACCGACTAAGAACCTCCTTTGTGCCCAGCCCTAGAAGCTTTTTCAGCGAAGCCGCGCGGGGTCATGGAGTCCGAAAATGTAGCTCAGAGTCGCGGGGCGACTCGGAAGGAAACTCAAACCTCGGACCGACTGCTCGCTAGACTAGATGGAGAGAATATCACTAACGATCTCATATATCTGTTAGTCGGCATTAGATAAAAAAACAACACAAAAGGTCGCGGATCTTGGACCAGTGGGAGGCTCCTTTGCCCAGGATGCCGGCTATGGGTACTACAACGGCGCTTATTCTACCGCGAAGCAGTAATGTGTTAACATTACTGTGTTTCGGTCTGAAGGTCGTCGTAGCTAGTGAAATTACTGGGCAAATGAGTCTTAACATCTGATGTCTCATGGTGACGAGCGCAAATATAGTGCTTCTCAGAATTTTAGGTATTTTTAAGAATTCTGCAATCGACACTGCATCGTAATGCACAGGGCGTATCAATTACCATCAGCTGAGCGTCCTGCTCGTCTAGTCCCTTATTTTCTTAAAAAAGAATATCAATTTGGTGCTTAAAATTATATGTTTATAACGCTTATTTTGACAAAATAGGTCAATCAATATATTATATTGCTGACGTAGAATATCTGTTATGATAATTTATCTAAACCCAAAAGTGTGATCAAGAGAGAGTAACGCATCGTACTTGGTAATTCTGATTTTCTACATACCTTCGATGATGATAAAAAATGCTTTAAACAACAATGAAATCCAGAGGGCCATCTGAATTCATTTGAAATGGTATCTGCGACCCTTTTCCCAAATTAAAGCGAAGCCTTACTAATTTTTTTTTTTGGAAAAGGATGACAAACAAGCCTAAGGATCACCTGGTGTTAAGTGATCACCGCCACCCACATTGTCTTGCAACACCAGAGGAATCACAGGAGCGCCTTCCCCACAATACGATATAATGTAATAATGTTTGTATTTATTTCATAAGGTAAAATAATATACAATATTTGTATGTGAGTTTGTTTTTATGAAGGCTTGTTACGCTTTAAATACACAGCGAATTATGGAATTTTGCACAGACTGTGTCAGATTTACGGGGCATTTTTTATCAATAATTATCCTCGGGAGTTTGAAACGTTTTTAATATGGATGAAGTCACGGGCAGCGGCCAGCGGGCAATCAAGCAAGGTACACTTACCTAAAAGGCCAGCAACGTTTTTTTCATTGCTTTTTTCATAACCATAACCTTAACCATGTGTTCGAAGTAAATCCATCGAACAGCATTATATTACAAATATTGCTTAGTAGATAAAATTAATTGTAATAAAACCATGTGTCGCCTTTAGTAAGGCAGTACGCGGGTGAACATTGATCGGGCCGGTCCTAGTAACCATTAACCATTTGTCTATAAACATTACAGGACTGGTCCGAGTAACCATTTTACAGATTCGAACCCACGACCTCCGGCGTTCCGTGCCGGTGCTCTAAGCCACTGAGCTAACCGTTCGATTACCGCCTTGTTATAAAATTCTGTTTGCTTTGTTCAACTCTCAGGTTGTGGCTTCATCTACAGGATCTACTTTACAGTTGATAACCTGCTCAACCCCAATATTTGCATATTAGGAAATTGACTTGAGATGTCGCTCTTGTAAATCTAAACAATTTGTCATATTTTTAAAGTGATAACCCTCACTTCTAGGATTAATACACAAACAAAATTTGAAAAACAAAATTTTATGAACGATGCGGGATTCGAACCCACGACCTCCGGCGTTCCGTGCCGGTGCTCTAAGCCACTGAGCTAACCGTTCGATTGTAACCAATTAATAGTAGAGATCCGCATACTCATAAGTAGAATCATTAATTATAATTATTTATCAAGTTAAATAGATTAATTTAGTAACTTAAGTAAATAAATACCTTTACCATAAAAACAACATACATATTATATCTAACCCTAAGTGCACCCCTTTTCATAGTCCTTCGAGCATAGTTCGGTTCGCGAGTGTTAAGAGGTATTTTCGTAAATTCGAAGCAAACCAGTGACATAGAAAACTTAAAAAGAGCAATTAGCAGACATCGTTGTTGTTAACATTTTTTAATTGACCATTTAAATAAGCCATCTTATTCGGAAAAACGCTGTCGCATATGTTTAAGGAAATACAATACTCTGTTGCACAAGGGTATAATGAAACCGTATCAAAATTTGTCAGCAAAACCAGTTCATTGACCAGGCTATAGTTCTAGAACAAATGACAAAAGTTCCGGATCCAACTCCACACACGTGACCAGTTAAAACCAGATTTAATAAAGTTATTGCAAACCGTAGGATTTAACTTACGAAAGTGGACATCAAACGAACCATCACTATTAGAAGATTTAAAACCTGACCAATGTTATATGAATCCATTTGAATTGAAGCAGCATGAATCAACCAAAGCATTGGGACTAGGGTGGAACACTCAAAAGGATAGTTTTATTTTTAAATTTAAGATAGAATCAACTTCAGTAAATACCAAAACATCTAGATAGCTACGGCAATTCTATTTTTTATGACGTTGTTTGCACCAACTTATAGATTGTATAAAACACAGGAAATGACCAATAACCAAAGTATCTATTTTGATCCAATATCTAAGTTACAGCTAGTGAGAGACAAATCGAAATTGATTGTATATTATGATATGGAACCATACTGTCCAGATATAGAAACTTATAATAAAATTACGAATTATTTAGATAAATTACGTTACTCCCTTGATTATACAAATAGTAATTGTAACATAATTACTTACCATCTTTTGAATACGCAGCATTTTAAGTTTCACGCTAGTGGTATTGTCAACGGTGTCGAATATCTTGCCAATAAGTTGTACGGCGTATTGGACTCCCGCTTCGCAGAACAGTATACGCAAGACATTGAAATAATAAAAAGCAATGAAAAGCATTTGGCTAACTTAAGGAAGAACCAAATTTCTGTTTTAGAAACAGAGTTTAATGTGCTTAAGAATAGACAAACTACAGTAGATAAACAACATAAGCTTATAAACAAGAAATTAAATGAATTTGAAGAAAACACCAATACTTTACAGCGTGATATTCAGAATGTTTCCCACGTTCAGGACTTTTTGCTTACTTCTGAAATTGCCAACAGTTTGTTACATAGTTACATTTATATATTCCTAAAGAAATCGACCCAATAAACTACATCATAAGCCTTAATATAATATCTAAGGAAATATAATTTGATGATGACGTTAATGAGACCAATACATCATTAATTGCACTTCAAAGGGCAATAAAAATCTTAAAAAACAGTAAAGCGGATGTCATTGATATCTTTGCATGAAATTCACATAATATTCACATTCATAAGTTATGTGATGATAATCGTCGGCTAATAGTAGAAATCCGCGTACTCACAAGTAGAACCATTAATTATAGTTATTTAATAAGTGTCATAGATTAATTTAGTATCTTAAGTAAATAAATACCTTTACCATAAAAACAATATACATATATCTACCCCTAACTGCACCCCTTTTCATCATGTATAGCGGCTGTTTTTCCAATCCCATAAATAATAATATATATTAATAATCCGTAATAACATGTGAACATCACCTCTTGAAGCGTTCCATAATGTGGTCGTAGCCTTAGCTTGAGATCGCTTGGTCGGAGGACGGCGCGCATCCCGCAGCCAACGACATTCGCGCGTCATCCGCTAACCGCGACGGTTCTTCCAATATGGGGGTTCTCTCTATTTCAAAGTTACTTTTTCTTTTTTATTACTTTATTTCTGTTGAAACAAAATGCCCCATAAATTGTGAGTGCGTTCGTAACATAGTCCGATGCGCCAATCAGGGTTTGATGTCAGTTCCGGCGGTGCCAGAAGAAATCTTTACTCTGTAAGTAAAACTTTCTTGTAGATTTTCGCGGTCTTTACAATAGGCTCGGTTTACTGTGCGAATTATATCGTTTATGAGCAATGCGAAAAGCGCTGAAGTACTTTTACTTGCATTGTTGCGTTAACATTTTATATAGAAATAATTTGGGTACTTTTCTATTTAAAATATTAGTCGGGGCCGTACTTCTAAAATCGCGGTGAACTTTTCCCTTGATATTACTTGTAGGTCACAGATTTATTATTTATATTAGAAAATATATTTTTTGTAAGTAATTTTATTATTGTAGTAAATGTGCGATTTTATAACAACCGCTAGCGCCCTATAAACCTATATAATAGGTCTGACGCGTAAAATTTCAAATAGGTTTTTTACTATCAATAATTTTCATATCCCGTTTTGAATAAAAATATTCGAATTTGTAACGAGTTTAATTTCCACATTGAGATATTCACAAAATGAGTACGAAATGTGTAATCTGTTCTCCAGGGTCCTTATATTTCTTAAAGTTTATTTGCAGCCCCGACGGTGTTAATAAATTGAAAATTAAAACACTTTTTTTTTCTCATCTCGGACACATTATATCTCCGTCGGCCGTCGGGGACTTTGGGCCTTCGTTACTTCTACAACTACCACCAACTACCAATTAAATTCAAGATTTTAAATCCATACATATTGTAATAAAACCAGGTGTCGTGCTGTGAACATTAAAATTCAATAAGTAGTAATTTTTTGTAACGAGTTTAATTTCTACATTGAGAAATTCACAAAATGAGTACGAAATGTGTAATCTGTTCTATAGGGTCCTTATATTTCTTAAAGTTTATTTGCAGCCCCGACGGTGTTAATAAATTGAAAATTAAAACCCTTTTTTTTTTCTCATCTCGGACACATTATATCTCCGTCGGCCGTCGGGGACTTTGGGCCTTCGTTACTTCTACAACTACCACCAACTACCAATTAAATTCAAGATTTTAAATCCATACATATTGTAATAAAACCAGGTGTCGTGCTGTGAACATTAAAATTCAATAAATAGTAATTTTTTGTAACGAGTTTAATTTATACATTGAGAAATTCACAAAATGAGTACGAAATGTGTAATCTGTTCTATAGGGTCCTTATATTTCTTAAAGTTTATTTGCAGCCCCGACGGTGTTAATAAATTGAAAATTAAAACCCTTTTTTTTTCTCATCTCGGACACATTATATCTCCGTCGGCCGTCGGGGACTTTGGGCCTTCGTTACTTCTACAACTACCAATTAAATTCAAGATTTTAAATCCATACATATTGTAATAAAACCAGATGTCGTGCTGTGAACATTAAAATTCAGTAAATAGTAATTTTTTGTAACGAGTTTAATTTCTACATTGAGAAATTAACAAAATGAGTACGAAATGTGTAATCTGTTCTATAGGGTCCTTATATTTCTTAAAGATTATTTGCAGCCCCGACGGTGTTAATAAATTGAAAATTAAAACGCTTTTTTTATTTCTCATCTCGGACACATTATATCTCCGTCGGCCGTCGGGGACTTTGGGCCTTCGTTACTTCTACAACTACCACCAACTACCAATTAAATTCAAGATTTTAAATCCATACATATTGTAATAAAACCAGCTGTCGTGCTGTGAACATTAAAATTAAATAAATATTAATTTTTTAACCACTTTTTATGAAACTATGTTTTTTTTCATTGACGATTGTCCACTATATTTATTTTCATGGCATCTGACCATTTAACCAATCTTGTGCACCTACTTGTAGGTAAGTTATGCAATTTAAAAATTTTATACAATTCAGTCCAGCCGTTTTGAAGAAGCCTTGACACAAAAATTTTTGTTTTCCAGTGAAGTGTGTAAAATTTCATATCATTGTACATAGAAAAACAACGCTCAGAACGATGGTTTAATTCATAGTTCCTGTCAATGTAGAAGTAACATTATAATTAATGTGTGCGTGAGCGTCACGTACTTACATTCACCAACACGCACACAGACAGCCAAATAATGTTGCAAGTGAATAGACATTTCCCTAAATCAGTAAATAGAAAGAAATACTAGATTATATGTAATAAAGAAAGAAGAAATAAAGTATAAAATTAGAATTTAATAAAAACATCACGAATTTAATTATGCAACAATTTTTGAATGTAAGTGAAGAAGTGCTTTAGAATCGCTGTTTTTTAAAACTCGATGAAACGAAAAAGTGATGGCATCATTTTTAAAATCCAATAGATAAGATATCAAAATTGTTGAAATCACAAATTTGCGCGGCGGCCATCTTGGATTTCAAAAATGATCCTAAATTCGTTCTCTGCACCCTTGAGAACCTCGGATGTAGCTGGGAACGGCGCCTCTATCATCTCGCTTTTTCGTTTCATCGTTTACATTATCGTATTTAAAGACATTATACGTATTGATATAAAAAAATTACAACAAAGCATGCTTCAAAAGATTATGTCTGGAAAAGGAGGACAAACGAGCAAAGAGTTACCTGATAGTATGTGATAAACACAGACTATAAACTCTTCTTCTCACTAGAGGAATCACAAGAGCGTTGCCGACCTCATAATATAGCGTCCAATACACGTATATATGAATCCGCAAGATTTTCCGATTACTTACAGATGTACTACTATGTTCCTTAAATAGATTATTAGTATATTTATACTCGTATCTAACGAATAGACTAAATTTTTTGAAGTTATAGATTATTAGGCGCGTTATGAAAAAATGGTGAGAGTGAAATTTTAAGATGCGCGTGCATCACTGTAACACAAAAGTAGTTGGTGGAAGTTGGTTCCTAAAATTTTCTGACGTTTGCGTCATTCGCTATTTTTTTTTTTGGTTTCCTCGTCCATTATTGGGACAGGCAAAGGGTTCAAGCTCATACAGCCGTATTCATTATTTAATAATTAATTGACAAAGAAATCATTTCAAAATTTTTCTTTCTAAAAACGTAGAATTGCACGAGTATATCATTTTAATGATTTTTCTTCGTTAGGCCAAAGAAGTATAACTTCTTGCGTACATACATACCTTGTCATTACACACACACTCAATTTTATTATAATCATTGCCAATATTTATGGTTGCAGTAGACTTGGGGGATCGAATATCTATTTAATTTATCAATATATAGTTTTAGTAGTCTGGCTTCTACGGTGCGGAGTCTAGAGAATACCAGCGTTGAGAAGTAAAAATCCCAAAAATTATTCTTTAAACTTCTTGAACCTACTAAACTTACTAAATTAATTGGAACGTAGCAGACTAGGATCAAATCACGATAAAAGAACTAAACACTGTCTTATTAATATCTCATACAAATAAAATTTGAAACCATAATTTATAAACGATACCGCGAACCCGCGACCTCTCAGGTTCTGTCCGAGCGCTCTTATCACTCGGGTTCGAGTCCCGCATCGTTTATAAATTTTGGTTTCAAATTTAATTTGTATAATTATTCTCAGAAGTAAAGGATATCACTTTAAAATAACGAATAAAATCTATACAATATCTTGAATTTAGTGGATAATCTATACATATTATAACAAATGGCGTAGTATCGAGTCTAAATGAACATAGAACATTACATGATGTAGATAATTCTAGTTAAATTAGATCTTTTTTCTGTTTATCAGTTTGCCCGATGTTTTGTACACGGTTTTCACTATTGTATTACGGCTTCCCGTAACATGTTAATTAGTTTATTTAAATAATACTACGAAAAATGCGCGCGCGAAGTCGTAGGCTCAGATGTAATGTAATGCTAATGCGAAATATGTTGATCTCGCACATTAAGTACCTACCATACTGAAAGTTACCCTGGATATAGCGTAGGCCCTTGATCGTGTATGGCACAAGGCGCTTCTCTCTAAAGTTCCATCATTAATTGGGCTTCCCGAGAATTTATGCGTGTGGACCTTCTGGGGCGTCCTCACTGGGCGCATCATACAGGTCGTTATCGAAAGTTATTGTTCGAATCCGAAGCCCGTTTACGCTGGAGTACCCCAAGGCTGTGTACTATCTCCTACACTGTTTCATCTGCATATCAATAATATGTTGGACACCTCCAATATACTTTGCTATGCAGACGACACCACTGGTGATGCCGTATACATGGAACATGCAGGTCTCGGAAAATCGGTGACCGAAACCAGTGCCGGGAGAAACTTGTGTCTTCTATCGAGTCCTCTCTTGAGAAGGTTGCGGGATGGGGTAAATTGAACCTTATCCAGTTTAATGGTTGTTTGTTTAAGGCTATCTTTACAACCATAGGACTGCCATATATTTTATACAGAATTATTCCCGCTATAGATGGTTTGTACACATCACCTATTAGTTTTGATTTTTCCCTTTCATCTCTTGCATAACGCATTCATCTAATTGCCTTATTTTAAAGATCTCCGTCTTTGGAAAGAGCTTTATTGTGCGGTGTTTCCAGGGCGGTACGACACGGGGACCCTGTAAAAAAGCGAGTACACATTATCTAAAAGACTAGCAATGCTCCTGTGATTCCTATGGAGCTGCAAAAGAGAGACATTCTATCGTTTATCTTCCCATTTGATTTAAAAAAAAATCAAAGGTGGAGACCGTTGATTTTTTTTAAATCTTGATCTCGGTAGAGCGAGAAGAACAAGCCAAGGAAGTTTTTAACTTTAGATAATGGATGTTCATAATTATTGCGTACTAAAAGGCATGAAAGGCATTTATTTTCTCACAATTCATTCCTTTAGAATTCTAATTGATGTCATTTCTAATATACTAGACACTACTACCGCTTCGGAAACAAATGGCCCTCTGAGAGAGAAGAAGCGGCGCAAGAAACTCTCCGAGCATTCTTTTTTTGCGCTCTTTTTAATTAAAGTATACAACTGTACTGTTGTACTGTCATTGCTATTGCTATAAAATAATGATAATCTAGTCCCTGGCTGTCCGATCACTTAGATATTCAGCCGTGGAGTAGTAGGATTAACGACGGCGCCATTTTTTTTATAAAACATTTAAATTTATTTATAGATAACGCCTGAACAGTGGCTGGAACTTTATTATAAAAGTGTATACATTTACCGTTAAAACTATTATGTATCTTATATCTTACTATACTGGGATATAGGCGTTATTGCATTTATCTATTTACATGATACTTTAACGACTTTGATATACTTATAACCTTGTCTGTACTACTAAAGAATATCATATGCTATCGTAATCATCATGGTCTGACGAGCTTAACATCATTGTTACAAAGAGACTGGCTGGCGGCAATATTTAATAAAGATTTGAATGATGATGATAACAGAATCTGTTTTCAAAATTATTATTCTAGGAGTTTCTTATTACTTGTGTAACGGTAGGTTGAAAATCTAGAGATGGTTAAAACCAGGTTACGAATAATGAAAGTATTATCCAGTGGGAGGCTCCTTTGCACAGGATGCCGGCTAGATTATGGGTACCACAATCTTTTTCTGCCGTGAAGCAGTAATAATAATGTATTGAAACAATCTTTAATAAAATATCATTTAATTTAATAAGGACTTATACAGAGGTGTAAATAATATGGTTTGATTATTGATGGCACTTATATGAACTATTAAATGTAAAAAAGTAGTTATAGTGACATAACTACAGTAATTGGTATCGCAGATGTTTTGTAGATATTTGTACGTTCAAAAATACTGTAGAATATTTTTTTGTGCTATCATCAATAGTTTCCGCAGCGCACGCGATGACAGAATTTTTATGACAATTAATTTCACGTGTTGGGTGATATTATTGAATTTTTATATATGATCACTATTTTTTGAAAATGTAATATTTTTGTGAAATAATTTTTTAAATTGGTCCAGTAGTTTTTGTGTGAAAACATTACAAACATACATAAAAAAATACAAATTTTTCCTATTTTAAATATTAGTTTAGATTATACCGATGTGCTTCCAGTATCTGTTGATGTCAAGAATGCTTTCTTATATTATATAATCCATTTATTTGCATTACGAAATTTTAGCGGAATCAACAGGAACAAAAGCATAATTGCTACTATTGCCTATTTGAGCCCTCCGGCAATATGCGCATAATATGCGGTGACAAATTCATGAATTTCTGAAACCCATGAATTGAAACCCTGTAAATGCTTGTAAGAACTGTTATGACGTAGCAGTTGGATAAGAGGCTCTTAGTTATCGTTAAAATGATGATTGAAATAAGAAAATAACAGAAAATAAAGATAATAAGCTCAAACTATTCGTTTTTTTTTGTTAAATGTAAAAAGAAAAGAACTCTTTTGACATTCATAAGTGTAATTTTCTTGAAATACATGAATAAAGTGATTTTGATTTTATTTGATATGCCGTTTGAATGGGGAAATCTGGTCACTTATGACATAAAAAGGTACTAGTTTTTAAACCAATAATACTATGTATAATTTTAGTTCGATTATACCTGCAATGAAAACCAGAGTATAAGCCTTAAACCCAAGCATTATCTGGAAATAAATATATTTTTAATTCCAGATAATGCTTGGCTTAAATTTAAGTAATTAATTCAATTTTATATTTAAAACAAAAACACTGAGTTTGATAAAGACAAGATTCCTATATTTTGTTCCTTGGTCTGACAAAAGTTGCAAATGGGAGCATATTATATTTTCGAATGGATGGTACATATTGACGATCATTAAATGATTCTAACCCTATTTTAAATCGAAACATATGTATTATGAATGAATTTGAAATGAAATTAAACTATAATAATGACGTTTAAAAGTCATTAAGTAATATTGATCTCCTAAAGATTTTTATAAGTAGTTTAGTTTGGAGATTTTCCCTTTAAACATAACTATTCCTTTAATAAATTTTCCTAAACATTTGTCGGTATATTGAATGTAGGTTCGATGC
The DNA here is from genome assembly GCF_905404315.1 of Leptidea sinapis. Lineage (NCBI taxonomy): Eukaryota > Metazoa > Arthropoda > Insecta > Lepidoptera > Pieridae > Leptidea > Leptidea sinapis. The sequence goes on along the minus strand of NC_066312.1, from coordinate 23,006,651 downwards.
AAAACCGATTCAGAACTCTAAACATCAAAGCAACAACAATTATCATATAATACAGGCAACAGAGTGGCTAAAACATCAATTATTTAATTAATGCAATTTAGAAGGAAATAAAATAGAACATAAAGAGCTCTTCACTTTGATCTCAGCTTCAACTAAACGGTTATTTGAGAATCAACTCTGAATATTTTTATAAGAGTTCGCAAATATTAAAAAGAACACTGCTACAGTGTACATTGGCAATCGCAAACAAACGGCACATCCTGACGATCATCGTAAATACATATCAGACATAATATTGAACGGCCAGAATGTCATTATATAATTTACAAAACCTTAATTTTTTTGAAAGGAAGACGTTAATAATAGCGGTTAAAGTATGAAATTGCCGTTTTATTGTAATAAGTACTTCGAATTGACATAGAACCTTCATGGTTTGAGATTTTTGATGGCAGCAATGTATAACATAGAGAAGAATGGTAATTATTGTGATTAATTAAATATGTTAAATTAGAAAAAAAACGAATTTCATATTTCAGTACAAATTGGCAATTTCACACTTTAACCCGTTATATATTAGGTATACCTAGGTTCCTCTCTACACATCGTCACATTCGATGGAACCACTGAGAAAAGCAGCGAGCCCATTCTTTCTTAGGGGTCTCTTCTATGGCATTTACGTCGGCTTTCATCGCATCTTCAGTAAAGGTCGTATCGTCAGTCTCGTAAAGCGAGTACCTCGAATTTCATCTTTAGTTCTTGGGAATAAATAAAAGTGGCAAAGCGCCAGGTCAGGACTGTATGGCGGATGACTCATTATCTCGTCACCTGCCATAGTCAAATTTTCAACAGTCCATTTTGCACAGTGCGCTGAAGCATTGTCGTGGTGAAGGAGGATCCTGCTTCGAGGGCGCTGCTGTCGATTTTTTCCAAGAAAACAGGCAAACAGCGATTGACATACCAGTGACTAGGCTTGCCCGTATCTGCTGATAGGTCACTCTCTTATCTTCCTCTATCATGCGTCGCAAAGCACTGACGTTATCTTCAGTAGTCGCTGTTAAAGGACGTCCTTCACGCGGAACATCATTGAGATTGCTACGTCCACGCTTAAACTCGTTAAACCAATTGTAAATAGTGGCACGAGATGGGGCTTCATTAAGAAATGCTAATCGCAGCCTACCATAGCATTGTTGTTGAGTAAGCCCACAACGAAAGTCATAATAAATCATTGACTGAAAATTTTCTCACGTTACGTTCATTTTCACGTATTTTTTTTTGGTGTTTAGTGATCACCGCCGCCCACATTCTCTTGCAACACTAGAGGAATCACAAGAGCGTTGCTGGCCTTTAAGGAAGGTGTACGCGCTAGTTTTGAAGGTACCCATGTCGTATCGTCCCGGAAACACCGCACAAGGAAGCTCATTCCACAGCTTTGTAGTACGAGGGAGAAAGCTTCTTGAAAATCGCACTGTGGAGGACCGCCACACATCCAGATGGTGGGGATGATATCCTAACTTGTGGCGTGTCGTGGGAAGGTTGAATTCGGCGGCAGGAATCAGGTTAAACAGCTCTTCGGAACACTCCCCGTGATAAATGCGGTAGAAGACACACAATGAAGCGACGTCTCTACGCAACGCCAAGTGATCCAGCCGTTCACAGAGCACTGAGTCCCCGACAATTCGAGCTGCTCTACGTTGCACGGGGTCAAATGGATCGAGCAGATACTGGGGTGCGCAAGACCAGAGATGAGAGTAATACTCCATGTGTGGCCGGACCTGCGCTTTGTACAGCGCTAGAATGTCGGCCGGCTTGAAGACTACCTCGACTACCACAAGATCGGTTACTACCGAGTGAAACCGCAGGGCATTGCTAGTCAATATAGGTATATAATAAGTTAATAAATAAATATAGAATGTTCGTGGTTACTTAGCAATACAAATAATTCAGCTAGTGACATTTCGTTACTTATGACAATTCATACAATGAGCGGGCTTCACAACCTTCTCAAGAATGGTATCTTGATACACGTGTGCCGATGTTTTGATACCCTTTTCACAAAAGTATGGCTCTGTCATTCCTTCATACCCCTACAACCCATCACCGAAGTCAGATAGTGCCCATGTTGTATTCTGTCGACTAAGTAGAAAGGTTCCTTAGAGCTTTGAGCATCAATAAAATCAAATCAAATTTGTTTTTCAAAATATTGTTCAATAATAAATCCGTAAACAAAATTTTTCTGTGACCTCCCTTTGCAGCTTAGCTTTGTACAGCTACAGTAGTTGTTTCGATTTTACCACCCTATTCCTTTTACAATAATCAGTTAGGAATTGACCAGTTCGTCTATTATAGGATGCAAGTCCAAAGTGATCTTTTAAAATACGATTAAGATCATACGTATGAACGTATGATCTTAATCATACGTTCATACTTTCAATATGGCAGCTTACAACTTAGGTATTGAAATGACCAACTTGATTGGTTTATCAAAATTTCCCATCTGTAATTAGCCCTTTTTCAACTCGTACGGCACAGAGCTTTCAACGTTACGCTTTCATATATATTTTTAGTTATCCTTAATTATTGGCAAGAACTCTAGCAAAATGCACAAACTATGAAGAATCGCTAAGAAAATCTGAACATAATATTGTTGTATCAAGTTTCTACCAAGTTCTGCTAATAAGCTGAGTGGTAAACAAAACCTCTTTCATTTATATTATAATAACTACAAGAACTTTCTAGAATAATAATGCAATATACAAAAGGTTTGCTATTACTGAAATCCAATACTTCTTACAGACTGTCTGGGTTTTCTTCATCATATCGTTTTTCATGAAAGCTTTGTTTAAGCAATTAAATTATAATTTTAAATGCAATTTCAAGAAAAACGTAGCCGTAGAGAAGTGAGACATAAATCTAGGAAATCCAATATTGCATATTACCTGTCTGAGTCTAGAAACTATTAGATAATATAATATGATAAAAACTGCTAGACAATTGATATAACTTAATATGTAGCTTCTAAAATATTATTCTAAACCGGACATCGCTTGCAACGCTTTACAATGCGGAGCTACTAAAGTAGGAATTATCTTCAAGCCTGGATTATATTATCATTACAAGTACTACTTTATATTATATGTGTCAAACTTCAACTTGTTATTAAATACAGTAAATCATTACCAATGACCTGTGTTTTTTTAAATGTTTTTAAAGCTTAACGGAGGATTATAATAGAGCCAACGGGTCACCTGATGTTAAGTGGTCACCTCTGCTCACATTCTCTTGCAATTCCAGAAGAATAATACGGAATCTTACAATGGTGTACCCAAAAAATAATTAATAGAAAAACAAAACTGTAGTACCAATACCCGAAACATATCTATTTGGCTGATTGCAGTTAAAGTAACAAATATACTTCTTGAGATGGACAATCGTACACCTGACGAATAGCTGTATGTAGAGAGTTAGCCCAGAGGCTGTACACCTATTTCTAAGTCCTTATTGAGTCCATCTTAACACGGCTGTAACGGGTGGGGTGAATACTGATGCAATTTGTGTCATATCGCATTACGCTACGCCGGTTTCACATCATACTATTACTTTTATGGGCAGAGTATACAAAGCTCCGACTCAGGTGACATCATTGTTTTAACAACACATAGATATAACTGTAGTAATATACGGTTATGAAGCATCGTCTTTGAAGGACGCCTGTGAAATGTGATGACATAGCTGAATATACCGCATCAACTGGACATGAAAGGTCAAAAACCGTGTTTCAGCGTGTTCAAGAAGTACACGAAAAAGTGTGTGTATACTTATGTGTACACGCAAGAAGTTATACTTCTTTGGCGTAACAAAGCAAAAGTCCTTAAAATTATTTATTCCTCTTGCTATTTTACATTTGTAGAAAGAACAATATTGTAAAAATCTTCCATATATGGCTTTGACAATTAATTATTAAATAATGATCCAACTTATACCTGTTACTTTTGTGTTACATTAATGCACGCGCATCTTAAAATTTCACTGTCATCATTTTTTCATAACGCGCCTAAAGAAGTATAACTTCAACAATACTGTCTCAGCCATCCATAAGCTCAGATACGTTACCTATAGCTAGGGATGGCGAGTGCTGGGCGAAGAACGAAATTGTCCGTCTCGCTGTTGCTGGGGTCCAATCAAAAAGCTGACAGCTTGACTGCAGACACACTATTCATAGTAAAAAAAGATAATACTGAGAGAAATTATCAGATAATTTCTAAATCAAAACGAAAAATTTTATAACATCCTTGAATATGTGTTCGCAAGAAAAAGAATTAAGTGTCGTCGCCCGGTATCGGTTGTGCAGTACGACGTTGTTAAGAGTTGTCAGAACTCTTACAAGTCATGGAAGTGGAAGACTTAGTGCTAGCAATGTTATCTGACTTCACGCTCTGCCGACTATACGGAGAAATTTATTATAATATGATTTTACTAAAGTATGAATTGTAAACTTTGAGGATATATCCATCTTTAAATGGGTGTTGTGTATGCTTTTTGTAAAATAATGAGGCAGAGTGGGAATTATTGGTTCCGCCCTGTAAGGAACTACTCTAAGTCTGAGATCTATAGAGTGAACTTAGACTTTGCTCAGACTTTACTTACGTAAAACATAGCTGAGTGTAAGCTTAGCAATATATTTTATTAAGTTATTAAAGTCACACCCGTCTTTATGAACTCTCTGAGCTTAGGAATTTGAAAAACGATCTAGTATTCAAGGCGCGTGTGTTCGTAATTATTCTAAAATACTTTTAGAAATTTGTAAAGATTCAAAACGTATCCATATTCGCAAACAGATTATTTCTTCAAAAACAGGTTAAAATAAAACAAATAAATATTCCATCTATATTAAAAAAGATGGAGTGATAATCGAAAATAGTAGGGTAATAGTAAATCACTCAAACTTTTGATCACATTTTTTCCTGTTCAGATTATAAATACTTTAAATTTTTCTTCTGAACCTGTACCTGTGAAAGTACCTGAGTTCACAGTTTCTTTTGCATTTAGGCACGTTACTACTAGGCTACTGTTGAAATAATAAAAGCATTTCACTCATTAAATGTAAAAAAAACATATGACATATGGGACAGGTGTGTCACTATTATAGCAAAGTTTATCAAAAATATTGCTCAATTATGTTTAATTTTCAATAAATGTTGTGATACTGAAATTCTTCCAGATTATATAAAGTACAGTAAAGTTATACCAGTTTTTAAGTCAGGGGTTAAGGAAGATACTAACAATTATAGACCAGTTTCTTTTCTAACAACAATTAGTAAAATGTTTGAGAAAACAATATTAAATTAACTGTTAATGCGTTTCTCTGGCAATAACATCTTACATTCTAATTTGGTTTTACGAAAAGTCTTTCAACAACACAAACGTCTTTCACAAGCTGGTATGGCGTTGATTCGACACATATTTAATTTTTGAAATAAAAATATAATCGTTATTCCAAAAACGAGACTACAAAATTCATTTGTTTGTGTCATTTGTGTAGTTAAGTAGCAGCACTGAGTTTATTTGAGATTGCTTCAATATGAGCCCCTCATTGTAGTTCACCTAATACTATTCCAAGAAACGAAGTAGAATCTACAAGTTTTAAAGGTTCCCCATTTAATATTAAAATTCTAGATACTTTCCTTTTACATTTAGTAGGTAGAATTAAATACATTTTGATTTGCTCGCGTTAAGTGAAAAATTATTCACTTATCGTCTGTGAAACGAACAATTTTCACATTCTTTCGAAGCTACAAATGGCAAATCATTAATGTAGACGAGGAACAAGAAAGGTCTTAAAATTGAACCCTGAGGCACACCCATCCGCATTAGAGCTTCTGATGAATGTTAATTATTAATTACTACTTTCTGGGTTCTATTAGCTAAGTTTGAAGTAATCATACTTTCTGGGTTCTATTAGCTACGTATGAGATTAAGTGGTTTGCTTCTTTTTTCATAATTATTGAGCTTACGGATAAGGGTAGAATTGTCTACGCAATCAAATGCTTTCGAAACATCACAAAATGTCCCTACAGCATTATCTCATCTCTCCCAAGCATTAAATATGTGTCGAATCAACGCCATACCAGCTTGTGAAAGACGTTTGTGTTGTTGAAAGACTTTTCGTAAAACCAAATTAGAATGTAAGATGTTATTGCCAGAGAAACGCATTAACAGTTAATTTAATATTGTTTTCTCAAACATTTTACTAATTGTTGTTAGAAAAGAAACTGGTCTATAATTGTTAGTATCTTCCTTAACCCCTGACTTAAAAACTGGTATAACTTTACTGTACTTTATATAATCTGGAAGAATTTCAGTATCACAACATTTATTGAAAATTAAACATAATTGAGCAATATTTTTGATAAACTTTGCTATAATAGTGACACACCTGTTCCATAAGTCATATGTTTTTTTTACATTTAATGAGTGAAATACTTTTATTATTTAAACAGTAGCCTAGTAGTAACGTGCCTAAATGCAAAAGAAACTGTGAACTCAGGTACTTTCACAAGTACAGGTTCAGAAGAAAAATTTAAAGTATTTATAATCTGAACAGGAAAAAATGTGATCAAAAGTTTGAGTGATTTACTATTACCCTACTATTTTCGATTACCACTCCATCTTTTTTAATATAGATGGAATATTTATTTGTTTTATTTTAACCTGTTTTTGAAGAAACAATCTGTTTGCGAATATGGATACGTTTGAATCTTCACAAATTTCTAAAAATATTTTAGAATAATTACGAACACACGCGCCTTGAATAGCAGATCGTTGTTCAAATTCCTAAGCTCAGAGAGTTCATAAAGACGGGTGTGACTTTAATAACTAAATAAAATATATTGCTAAGCTTACACTCAACTATGTTTTACGTAAGTAAAGTCTGAGCAAAGTCAAAGTACGCTCTATAGATCTCAGCCTAAATTCAGAAATTTACTCAAACGAAACATTTTAAATGCAACAGCCGGAATCGACAAATAAAACACATTTATTCAATATTTCAACGTATTACTTTATGTTGTATATTATGTTGTATATTGATAGAAGGTTGTTGATAGAAAGATGTTATTTTGATAATTAAAGCAAATACTTTTCGATTGTTTGGTATATATTCTATTATATGTAAATATATTAGACGTATATAGTCGGCCGTCACGAGATATCCGGTCTAACTAACATTGAGTAAAAGTGGATAGTTCACTTGATAAATGTAGAACTCATTATGAAAGAAACAATGAACCTATTAGAGGGCGCATGACGGTATAAGAATGTCACGCCGTTTGCTTTGACGACATAGGTATTACTTTATTTCGCTATTCGATGCTTCTCATCAAAAGTTTTATACATTTGATAAATTTTTTTCCATAGTAAAAACCGCTGAAAGATTTCGTCTCTATTGATAAACTTTTCAATGGCGGTCATTTGAAGGGTATCATTTTCATCTAGATTAGCAATGAATACAATACAATTCACAATACACGCAGTCATTTCGTCAAAAGCTTTTCATAGTCTCTCACACAAAGGAAATCAGGAATTCCATATATGCTGCACCTGAGTTTTATTTGGACATGCACTAATGAAAAACAGTGTGAAAGGCTTGATTTGATGAAACACAGAATCCAATTTCAACCGTATTTTCTCTAGAACTGCCTTTGTGTTTTTTATATTTACTATATGTTATGTACACATTTTATATTTTCCAAATTTAATATGATTTTGCAGTTTGATTCTGTTACATAAGAGATTATTAAAAAAACTGTGCTATCATGCAATACAACGTGGACAATAAATTGTCATTAATATAAATGATCCGAGTTGTGGTCACAAATTATTTACATTCAAATAAAAGTGTGAATAGTTAGTAAGCAGTGTGTCTCTCTCTGTGGTTGTTCCTTTACAACTGAGTATCGTAGTCATCGTTGGCTGAGGATTTGAGGATTTATGGATTGTCCATCCTTACCCTAGCATATTTTTACCCAACTTAAAAAAAGGAGGAAGTTCTCAATTCGTCGGTATGCTTTTTTATGTTTGTTACCTCAAAACTTTCGTCTGGATGAACCGATTTTGATAAATCTTTTTTTATTTGAAAGCTGGTGCTTCCCGTGTTGTCTCATTGTAATGGTCCAGATCTGATAATGGCAATGGCAAGATAAACAACTGGCTTCAAAAGCACTATTCCAAAACATTATATATAATATGTTCTAAAAAGTATAAAAATAATTGCGTATTTTTATACAATCTAATTAATTAATCTTATTCTAGTTACGATTATTGTAATTTTTGCAGTCGGTGTCAGCCAAGATAGATTTGTAACTACATACATAGTTACAGGTGAGATGTGCTTGAATCATGAGGAGGCAAGAGGCGCGAGCGGGTTGCGGCGGAATTACACCGATCTCAAAAATAACAATAATCGTAACTAGAATTAGATTAATTAATTAGATTGTATAAAAATACGTAATGATTTTTATACTTTTGAGTGCATGTTATATCTATTGTTTTGGATAAGTGTTTTTGAAGTCGGTTGTTTTATTTGTTAAGATTTTTTTTTTAAATTGTAATATATACTTAACTAGTCGTTTTCTTTTATAGAAGAAGAGGACAATCAAGCCTGATACCGGATGTTAAGTGATCACCCCGTTACTATCATCTTCAAATGATCAGTATTTGTAGTAAAATGAAAGTAAGTTACTGAAGTTAAATAACTAACTTAAATGTTGGTATTTATACTTTAATAGCAATTGATTTATAATTGATTGTTTTTTTTTTAAATCAGTTCATCACTCTGACTGAAGTCAGTTTGTCTTGAATTTTATAATGCAAGAAGTAATAAAAGCGGCCAAGTGTGAGTCGGACTCGCCCATGAAGGGTACATAGCAGCAAGTAACATAATATAAAAGTTCTTGTAGTTCGTTGTAACGATTTATGACGTATAAAAATATCAATTAAGTTTAGAAAAAAAAAAAAGAAACTGCAATATTATTTTTATGACCTATCCATACCCCTAATAATAAATAATAATAATCCCATAATACCTCACACGTATGGGTTTTGTGACATATAGACGGACAGACAGACAGACCGACATGACAAATCTATAAGGGTTCCGTTTTTTGCCATTTGGCTAAGGAACCCTAAAAATGCATGCCTAAAGCGACATTGTTTCCAATATTTTTCATTTTTTCATTGATGCATTTTAAGCAGTGATGTATAATTTAAAAAAAAAAAGTAGTTATATAAGACTTTTTTGCTGGTGAAATAATTTTATATATACAGTATAAGTAGTTTTTAAATTTATTCCGAACAAAAAAGATAAATACACTTAAATATATCTTAAAATGTGTACACTCTTCTAAAGAATACCAGGTGATTTAAGACTATGCGCGTAACTCTGCACTAAACTTTTCCACGACATATCTCCGAAAGAAAATAATAATTTTAAGAAAATCAAAACCAAAACCAAAGAGAAAATTGTTCTTTTTAGCGCGTTTCTTAGCTTTCTTTTTTAACTATTATATAATATTATTAGTATTTTTTAATTATTAGATTTAAGTTGGTGATTATTTTTCTCCGATGACAAATATAAGAAGACGAGCATCTCTACGCTCAATTTTTAAAATTAATATTCGACAACTATTTGCTATAAGTATGGAGTCTTCTGTATTGCCGGAACAATGCACAACTATTGTATTAAGTAAATTAATTGCGTCCGTCGAGCCCGGTAGTAAATTTAATATATTATCCACAACATGAAACTAATTGGCTACTTGTGAGTTAATAATTTTGCTGTTCGCAAGGAAAAGGTTTATTATAAAACATGATTATCTGCTCTCTTTGTAAAATATGCTTTGAAAAACATACCTTTTTGTACCTAAGTTAAGGTGAATTCTATTTCATCTTCCATATTGCAACGGATGTAAACTCACAAGGATCGTATAACAGCGGCTAATTCGCAACATAATTGCTTGATTTTTAGCTTTTCATAGAACTTTATATGAATAAAAATTTGACCTGAAACCAGCTCACGAGCTGCACACAGTGTAATTAGTATAATTATAGTGTCGGTTTTATTTCAAAAGGCGTAGTGATATTATTATTGTTTTATTTATTGTGTTATGTAATAATCACAGCGATGTTCACAGAGGACTTCTTTGTGTTTTACGAGTCCGTGGTTTTAGATCTTTTCGTGATACTTTTTTGGTTTGGCCAGGGTTTACTATTTTGTATATTTAAAATATTCTGCCATTATAATTTTTGATTACCAATAAATTAGTTCAGAAAATAATAATTATAGTATTTACTTACAACCATCTCTCTTCAGCTAATCCTCTTTTGTAACAGTTTCCTGCCTCTATTTTTATTTCTTTAACAGAACCCCAATTAAATACTTATTTAAATGCAGTTATCAGTGAGTTCAAAGTGCATATAAAATGTTTAAGATGATCTATAAAAAGTGGGAATGCGTTTGTTGTAATAACTTTTATTAAATATAATTTAATTTTTCGATAAAGTCGCCATCTGCGACTATCATGCCATATAAATAATTTGGCTTCCCAACTGGAGGGCACTGGTAGTGTCATAATACAACAGACTGAAAAGACACAGCATTCCTAACCTAGCTGATAGATTCACCACCGGATACTCAGCAAACATGTCGATCAGTTCGATGGAACTGACTATAAAAATGAAGTACATGACAAAAATTAACCACCAAAGAGACAATAAATTGTCTTATTGTCCTAGGCTCTGATCGCCAAGATGGCAGAAAATATCAGAGGTGAAAAAAAAAGTACAAGTAGCTCCATGGTTGAGAAATTTAATCATGACCACCCTTATCCCAGAAAATCACTCCATCATTTTACCGGTTACCTTAAACTTCTTAGGGGTTGGAGTTAAAAGGCTCTTTCAGGCAGGCCACAGATTTTATATTTCGTTTCTTAATAGTAATGGTGAAGACACGTTTCATTCATGGTAATAAATCGCAGTAAGAAACATTCAGAATCTTCTTTTGCATGAAATGTTCGACGTTGTTTGTTTAAGCATATCAATTAATAACCACAAACAATTCAATTTTATCTCTTTTGACAACACTCTCCGATAAATTGAATACTTCCATATCCTAAATAAACAAATGCAGTTACATTTTTTAAAAAGCCAAAAGCCGGATACCTTTACCAGCTAGTAAACTCACCTCCTCGTATATCCCTAATTTCAGTGGCGAATAGTGCCCGAAATTCCCGGCTTGAATAACTATTGAGAATTTGACGAAGCCTATTGAGCTCATATTTAACAATGCTCTGTGAGAGGCCGTTGTAAAACTTTTTGATTAATTCCCGATCACTGCGCCATGAAATATTTCGGCTTCGTTTTTTAAATGTGAAAAATTGGACAGAATTCAATTATTATCATATTATGCTTTTATAAAGTCTTTCCGTGTTCAGAATATTTGTTTGGATCGAATGTTGGAAGCTAAAACAACTTCCTGACATTTATTGGGCTCAAAAAATTCATTTGTATATCTTCGGTGACATTATAGTAATATGGTATCAGAGAAGATATGATGGAACTCGAAGGTGGCCAAAATAATTTGTAAAAAAGCAACGCCATTCGACCGAACTTTGGCTTGTTTCATATGAAAGAACTTTGGTGCTGGATGAGTTTCACGATCAAATGAATAGATAATTTAGGAACTGGTCATACTGAACCCTTAAACACTTCCACAACCTGAGCGTTGAACAAGATATACAAGATTTATCAACGATACGTCACAAGAACGGTTGACTACAGAGTGTCCACTGGGAAAGAGCGCTCGCACGGAACGCGTGAGGTCGCGGGTTCGAGTCCCGCATCATATAATTTGTTTTCAAATTTGATTTGTGTAATTAATTCCAGAAGTGAGGCTTATTACTTTAAAAATTACCACTTGTTTAGATTACATTACCTTAACCATGGTGAGGTTGAATCGCTGTAAGTACCTACTGAAAAAATATATGGGATGAAAATAAAGTTATTTTTATTAAATCGTTTTTAAAATAAATCGATTACAGTACTGCGTAATAGGCAAGATATTTTTACTATTAATAACAGAAAAAAACAAGTATATAAATTGTACACAAATAAAATTTGAAAAACAAAATTTTATGAACGATCCGGGATTCGAACTCACGACCTCTGGCGTTCCGTGCCAGTGCTATAACCAACTGAGCTAACCGTTCGAGTGACGACCCAATATGCAAATATTGGGGTTGAGCAGGGTATCAACTGTAAAGTAGATCCTGTAGATGAAGCCACAACCTGAGAGTTGAACAAAGCAAACAAGATTTTATGACGACACGTACAAATGTGATATTGTATTTGATAGAATACTATCAAATTATTATTTAGAATAGTATCACAAACAGAGAAACAGGAAAATAAACCAAATTTCTTGAACTGGATTATTATCATTATACATAATTGTGAAACTGTTACCACGATGAAGGGATAATGAAAATCGTGGCAAGATTAAATTTTTATGTTAATTTAAATATTAATGTTGGTCATTGAAGCTGCGACCGGATGCACAGCCCGCAGTGAATACTTGATAACAACATTCAACAGGACCCCACTTATCTTATCACCGTGTAATAAATATTATTGGTTGTCGTGAGTTCCAAGAATTAAATTCATGGTTAGATATTATTATGTTTTTATTAATTATATGTGTACATCATTTTTTTTTCAAATATTATAATCGAGCACAAAATATGTGCCGTTACAAAATTGAAAAAAACTTGTCAAAATATTATAGTATTGCATCGCGGTAATTATGGGTATCGCGGTATTATTATATACAGGGCGTCCCGCGGCTATGTCCTGTATAATGTGAATGTCAAATTGGTTGGCCTATGTCATTATGCGGTGTGTCCGGGACAATACGACATGGATACCTTCAAAAAAAGCGCGTACACCTTCCTTAAAAGCCGGCAACGCTCTTGTGATTCCTCTGGTGTTGCAAGAGAATGTGGGCGGCGGTGAACACTTAACACCAGGTGACCCGTAAGCTCGTTTGTCCTCCTATTCCATAAAAAAAAATATTGGGCATTATAATTATTTTGGGATAGCCTCTATATATAGAATATACAAGTGCTGACTCGGCAAACGTTATTAGCTAAATAAAATTTAGTACTCCGCGCCCACTCATTGTATGAATTGTCATTGACTGAATTATTTGTATGGGGAATATATAGGTATTTATAAGTCAAAAATATAGGTTCCGGCAGGCTAGCGAAAGGCTTTCTCTAAGGAGAAAAATGATTCACTCGATTGTATGAAACGTGCAGTCATTGACAGATTGACGGATCACGGGTATAATCTTGTAAAAAAATGAGATAGACGAAATCCACTACGTTATAAGCAACTGTTCGCATTCAAACTTAGCCGGATTATACTTTGTTGCCAATCGCGATACTGTAATTACTACATTTCAAACTTATGCCAATTCGCTGCACGTTTCATACTAAACTAAATTTCATTACGTAGTATTTACATCCTCTTTAGGTTCCGGTTAAATAACTTTGTTGAAACACGCTGCATCTTATGGTTGAAGTATTATTCCCATCGGTTCAGTAGTTTTCGCAGTATAACCGAAGGAAAAAAGCGGCTATTCATTTATTAGCATAGATTACCTCAGTATTCGATAAGTACATGGCGGTATTACTTATGTCAGAAAACGAATATTTTTTTATGATTTCAATTAAACTAAATAAAATTATAATAAAACTGATATTAAAATATAAAATTTTCCTCTTTGTTGTCATTTTAAATCTGTGCTACGAATCTTTTTTAAATATTGAATAAATGCTTGTATTCCTTTTAAATATTTTTATCGTCTTTATTACAGTCGCGATATCGCCTTGAATAGATTATGTTTAAATATTATTTGTCGCTTGAACTCATTTTTTTTCAATTTCGTGGGTGATTTTATTTATATCCGAATCCATTTTCAACCAGTTTCATGAGCACATTACAATGCTATGAAAATAGATGCATAAAATAACAGAATGACAGATGGATCAAATTAAATATTTTTTTTATTAGACATTTCAGCTAGACACTTCGATTTACGGCCGTTTTCAACAACCTATCTATCCTTAATTTAACTTACGGATACATTGCTGTCACGATTTAATGTTAAGATCTTATCTATCCATAATTATGTCCAATACTAGCTGACCCGGCAAACGTTGTTTTGCCATATAAATTGTATTGATCTTGTGCTTGCTAGTTGACAAGAGATGGCGCTAGTTGTATTCATTAGTTACAATCACACTTCTTTTATATTTTGTATAATTCACACTATAGTTTTATAAATTATAGCCTATTCGTTATTCTGGTGTGTAAACTATATTATTGTAAAGTTTCATCAAAATAAATTCAGCAGATTTTGCGTTAAAGAAGTTCAAACATACATCCAGACATACAAATTTTCACATTTATAATATTAGTAGGATAGTTATAGACCAATACTATCTGTCAATAGGTTATTGAAATGTAAGTTAGCGTAAAAGGATAGTTTTGTCTGCCTCTAGTTAGTTAAACTAGGGATAGAGAGTTTATTGAAAACGGCCGTTATAGATTTACAGATAAGATATTAACGTCATAAAACTGATCTGTACACGATCAAACTAAAAATGTGATCTCTCACCGCGTGCCACATAATTATGTGAATTTAGCCTAAGGGTCTGTTTCACAATATGTGTACAATGATATTATAGTATTAAAATATTATTGTATGTGAATAATAGGCTACTTGTGGCTACACTGTGGCTACTTGTGGCTACTTGTGGCTTATATATGAATCAAAGACATCGTTTGCTATTCACAATGCATCATTAATATTGTGAATAAAACTAGTAAATTGTAGGAAAGATCAAGTAACAAATTGCCAAAAATAATAAACAATTGGACAGTTCCCTGATAGGTATTGTTGATAAATGTCGATTGATGTAGAGTTAAGCTATGAGTTATTATGTCGTAATATTTCATGTTTCGTTGTTTATTATTTATTATAATCATATTTTGTTTGTGTGTCTAATAAAGGAAGTATTTAATATGTTCGATGATCAGCTTGTATTTCTACATATTACCTGAACCACGTCTGTGTTTCAACAACGATCAAACTACATGGAAACATTAGATGACACGTTGGATACGTTTTCGGCTTACAAAATAAGACTTATTATTCATGTAAACTAATAAAAAATATATTTTATTAGTGTTATAATAATATGCTGAACCTTCACATTATCTCTACATAGTATAAAACGAAGTCACTTCGTGTTGTCTGTCGATATGTATGCTTAGATCTTTAAAACTACTTATGTTTTAAAGTTTATATACACACTAGCTGACCCGGCAAACGTTGTTTTGTCATATAAATTATTTTTTAGAGTTAGACCGTTTCGTGGACATTGCAACATTACTTTATTTTCTCTAAAATAAATGAATTTTTCTAAAATAAACGTAGCCTAAGTTACTCGATATTACATCAGCTACCTGTCAATAAAAGTCCCGTCAAAATCAGTCCAGCTATATCAGAGATTAGCCGAAACAAACAGACAAAAATTGTAATAAATGTTGCTTTGGTGTATGTGCTGTGTAATATATATATTTATATACATGTAGTAAAAAACTGTTATTTCTTTATTTTATTACAGGCTCTATTATAAATTATGTAAGTTCTAAAAGACAGTTACAGTCTTTTCATTGTAATAATTCTTTGCCAAAAGTATATATATTAAAATGTATAAGTGATTTCAACTTATCCATCCATTGACTCATCAAAATATCTATGGAACCATAAATCTCAGAGACTTGAAATTTGGCAAAATACTTTCTTCTTGGAGTGAATGTCAGCTAAGAACAGAATTTATAAAATTCATAAGAGTTTTTTTTATTATGATTTATGTGGTGCTCTATGATGGGCTCCTGAAATTTTATCAGCGGACATTCTCAAATAAACATTTGTTTACATGAAAGTGTAAACAATAATATGTTAATAAATTGAAGAAGGCTCACTAGCAAATACCAGTAACTTAGAAGACTTATTCAAATATGTACGAATTTCAAATAAATTTCGCAATTGAAGTTAAGTAATTAGATTTCATACTAGAAAAACTTTTTTCAACTTTCTCGTTGCGTCAAATGGAACTGTATTAGATACGAGGTTGTGAAACCAACCCGCCTACTAGTCAAATATACCTGGCAAATAAATATAGCGGTGAGTGATTGTGAAATCTGAGTTGCCAAAAACTTTTATGAAAGTCTAATTAATTAGCGATTTCTTAATTTGCTACTTTACATCTCGATTGTGAAATTCAATTTTGTTCTCAATTTTGTTTCAACAGGCCCTGGTAATTATAGGATTTCTCAATACCTAAGATACTACGTTTATAAATTCGACACTTTATTCATCTACCTAAGCTAGCATCAGACTATCTATATATAATTAAACGAAGAAAGATATTCCATGTTAAGAGTTCGTATTCGATTTTGTGGACCCGCCGCGAAATAATCATCAAATGGTGGCGCGAGAGAACTTAAAATGTTTTAAAACAATTGTGTAAAGTAAAAGGATTCAAAAAATTTACTGCAAAAAGCAGTAGCAATACCGGTATAGTAGTAAAATAAGTATACTGGTCGTTTCTATTCAAATACTGGTTAAAATGTTAGAGTGAATCGATTTTGTATATTTTTAATATTGTTATTTTTTTATATATAATGGCTATATTTTTGTAATTGGGCTTTGTAGTGCACTTTGAGAATATAATATGTTCCACTGGACAAAAGTTTATAGCACATTACATTGGTTGTATTCGTACTAAAAGATGCTCTGACATCTATTTTTGTGAATCCCTATGAAGTTATTGTCTTCTCCTTAATACATTGTGATCAGAAATATATTTTACTCTGTTGTGCAATAAATTAAAACTTAAACCTTCTAAAATAGTTATAATTAATCACATCATTCTGATACAGCTCTGTAAATAACTCAAAAACTAGAGTTTTCGTCGAGAGTCAAATAAGCACTCAAGCAAGACCTACCTGAAGCGCACACTCAACACAATCGAGAAACGGACTGCCGAGTAGGAAGGGGTGGACTTGATATTGTTCACTACAGGGCATTCCCTTTGATCATTGTGGCTCCTCTTGAGAATCCAATCACTTTGACTTATAATTACATAAGTCACACAAATATCATTTGGTTAAACGTAATTGCTCAACCTCTGGTCAACCTTTGTTATTGGGTTCATTATCCGGGTTTGTTTGCGGGAAAAGTTATTGTTTGTTAAAGTTATTGTATATTAAAGTTATTATATATATTGCAAGATGATATTTTTAAATTTGAAAGCTTACGTTTACGATGACACATTCATTCAATACGTAAATTATTTATTGGCTTTTACAACTGGTTGCGATATTAAAAAAACATTGACAACGGTTGTGTGATAAAGTTAACTATAGCGTAAATGACTTTATGGATGATGATTATTATAATATACTCTATATATTTTTATGGATTAATTTAATTATAATGCAAAATATTTAATAAGAGATCCACTGAATTTTCATGTATACTTTCTTCTCAGGTCCAAAACAAATATTTTTGAATGTACGTCCTCTTCAATATGTGATATTGATCTTATATTATTCTTTCACTATATGTGTACATTAGTATAAACTTGTAATTGACCTCTTGTTATACTATTTTTTGAAGTAGAACATGATTAGGCGCGACTTGAGGGTAACTCAGAAAAAAAATTAAAACAGTTTTATAACCGTTAAATTTTAAATCAATTAATTATTTATAGTGTATTCAGAATTTTTGTTACTATTTTATTTTATATTCAATTATTATTTAAAGTAAATTACTGTTAAGTTTTAACAATGAATATATAATAGGTTTAAGTTATATCGCGCGTAAAGATTACACGCGCACACTATTTTATTAACAGATTCATTATTTAGAGTGCTATAATTAATAGTCATAATATATAAATCAAAAATCTATAAAATACCGTAAATTATATTTAATTGCAGTAGATCTTCAGTAGTTTGATAACAAAGCAGATTTAATAAGCGAGGTGATTGGATATTTTAATTAATATGATTCATTCAATAACTTTGTGTTTAATGTTTTTTTACTGCATTGTAACGAACGAATGAATAATTATTATATTTATGAATTTAGTTGTTCTATTTATCATTTAAAATATATTTGCAATGGTATTGTGGTCCATATTAATCATTAGTGTTTTCCTAATATGTCACCGAAAATTAAAAAAAGATATAAACCGAATATTCAAAAAACGATTTAAATAAAACTTTTCTGGAATCATTTTTTCTGGCAACAAAAATCACTTTTTTTTTATTTTAACCTGCACCTTAGGTGTCGTTGGATACATAGTAATGATATTAAAAAAAACAGTTATTCATAAGCAATCACGCAGGTACCTAATAAGTAAATCCTTAAAGCAGACCAAAAATATTATTTAGTTTCCTAAACATTTCATTTATATAGGCATTAATTTATTTACACATTAGTTGGCTGTATATGTACGTACGTATGTATATATATGTACACCTGTCAGGAGTATCTTGAAAATATATTTTCACTAAATATATAGAGTTGCACTCAAAAGCTTAACATAGCTTACAATTTACTGAACTCAGTCTAGTAAACATTTATAGAAACCTTTGACAGGAACGTCGCTATTCAATTTATTTTTCCTACATCCTAAGTTAAGTGCACAGTGGTCACGGGTGTATTAAGAAGTCAATATGAGACTTGAAATTTATTTATTTATTTACTGACAAACAGCATTACATACAATACATTAAAATAATTATGGTCTTAAAGGTACATCATCAGGTATAAATGCCAGGTACTGGTGCATACACCACTCTTATTGGAAGACATTAATTTAAATACAAAATAAGGTTCGACCAACAAATTTGACAAGGATTTGAAGCAAATTATTAAAAACAATAGATATTAATAAAATAAAGAAATTGTTTGTTTGAATATCAACTAACATATTATTATTTACGAACAGTAATATGCTGTAAATTTTTTTTAGACTTGTCACTGTGTCATGAAAAATATCAAAATCTCAAATTATATTAAAACATTGATTGCAAAAAAAAAATTAAATGAATGTTGGCACCAATCTTAAATTAGCGTATAACGTATTGAAAGGGAGGAAATACTATTTATAATCATACAATTACATACAGCTACATTACTACTACGTACCCTTAAATAACTTAAAGTATACTTTGATATAAGGGAAAGTGTACTAAATGATAAATAGTTCATGAGAAATAATATAACTACATCATATTTTCGAAGTGTGAAGTTAAAAAAATATGCAATTCTATCTCATACATTTATCTACTTAATAATCTTTTGTAGTATTTATAATACACTTTTTTTACAAGTGTACGAGTACATAATATTTTAAGCTTTGCGGGGTTTTCATATAGAAACAGACCAAGTCCCCTTAATGCTATATTCCTATTTTCGATTGCCTTGTGTGTATCAGTGAACGATTATGTTGCGAAAAAAATGCGTATTTGGTTTTATTAACTAAAAGTTACATTTGTGAAGATCACCAATGGTTTGAACATTTTAGTTACCTTTTTAAAATAAGACTGTATGTTATTTTTTTTCCTCGTACTATTTTATGTTTGCGGAAAGAACAATATTGTTATAAGGAAGGTATTAAATAAAATCAATGAGAATAGTGTAATACCTAGCGCGTAATTTAGGTAAATAACGTAAATTGAAATATCATTAAATTATTTTTATGAGAATAAGATGACGTTTATAGTCAATTGAATCATCGCGCGGTTGCCAATTTGCTGCCCCCGCAGCTGTTATGGTAACTGAAGTATGAAACAAATGGTCTAGTTGACCAACTAACGTCAGGGTGTCAAATTTGGGTGTCAGTGTATGCGCGCTAATCGTCTTACGCAGCAGAAGAAGTAAAGCTTTAAAATGTATATTAAGTCGTTTATAAAAGGTTTTATTACATTTTTCACCATTTCCAAACAAAAATATACAAACTATTCTATTATATGTAATATTATAAAACCCAATTACAATAGATTTTGCATTAAAGTTATATGTATATAGTAAAATTTAAGAAATAAAGAAGCTAGTATTTTTTGAAAAAATAGTTTTCATTATAAATTCCTCATCAGTTATGTAATTATAGGATGCTTTCACAGACCTCGGTCACTGTCATAGCTCAAACGAAACGTCGTTCTGTAACTACAACCTCAACCAACACAAACAAAACGATGCATCGCTTCACAAACGTCTAATAAACTATAAATATAAATAAATAGGATTCAATTTAAAATGTATTCAAATCTGACGTAATCAAAAGAAATGGAACTAAATCTCAGAGATGGAAATGTTTTTATGTAGATTTCCATGAAACATCTGCATCTGCATATTATGTTACAAGTAATTTGATTGATTACATACTTAAGAATTACTTTATTTTTAACTATGTAAAGTGAGTCGAGCGAGACGGTATATTTTTTTTTTTTACAAAAAACGCATTTATTTTATCAAAATTGATTCCTTAAGAATTCTTTTAGATGTCATTTCTAATATACTAGACACTACTATAGTTTCGGAAACAAATGGCGCTCTGAGAGAGAAGGAGCGGCGCAAGAAACTCTCAAGAAATGTAAACGTAAACAAGAAAGATCGTAGATTCGGGTCATTTGATGGTAGGTCATGACCGCGTTGTTTCCGCGCCTTTTTGAACAGAATTTGAATTTATACAATTATTTGTGTCTTCTCGTGCGGGTATGAGTAATTTTTTTATGACAATAAGGGACAAGACGAGCAGGACGTTCAACTGATGGTAGCTGTAACGCCTTGCCCATTACAATGCAGTAACGCTCAGGATTCTTGAAAAACCCAAAACTCTGAGGGGCACTACAACTGCGCTCGTCACCTTGACATATTATGATAGTCACATTTCATAATAGTCATAATAGGGATTTACATTGAAAACATTTCTATTATCTCTCTTTAATGTATAAACTCGCGCTTTGTAGCTATACATAATATCAGACATCACTGTTAAATAACGCAGCAGCACGCGACGAATAAATCTAGACATTTGACCTAATTTTTAGATTTAGATGAAGAATACCTTTGACACAAAAGCATCATCATTTTGTCATTACTTATACTCTCACATACCAACCTAAATAGCGGCTGGCTATCAGACTGATTACGACCGACAATGAAATACTTTGTGTTATATATATTTTATGACTTAACAAATGTTTGGCGTACGAAGACCACCTAAATCTGACAAGCCTAAAGCGACATGGCCTAAGTCGGAAGCCTATAAACCATATTGTATGTAGTTTTAGCAGCTTTTGCAATACTTTATACATCATTATGGTAGCAGTAGAACAACACGTTGAATGAAGCCTGTGTAAAGTTCTAGTTAAAGATGAATAGAATCACTATCACTACATATTATAAAATAAAGTCATTCGCCGCGTCTGTCTGTCTGTCTGTTCGCGATAAACTCTAAGAGTACAGCACTGATTTTTATGTTGTTCAGACCAATTGATAGCGTGATTCTCGGAGTGGGTTTTAATATATAATTTGTTACGATATTTTGTACGTATATATTATAGGTGTCGGAAAAAAATACGCCGTCTGGGAGCTTTCAACGAAAACCCTTTGAGATATAACAAAACAATGTATGGCGGAACTTTGTATCTTATATATGTTTACACAAAAGTCCGCAATGGCATGTCTATCTATTAAGAATAACATGCTATATCCAAGTCATTTCTTAAAAAAAATTACAATTATAAAGCGGTTATGTAAAAGATGTTTACACAAATACGATATTGATCATATTATATCTCATATTATTCATGTAGTAAAATATTATAATATCATTTAGAAGAGAATATATCATTGAGAAGAGTACATTATTCCCGAATTCTTGCATAGTTTTTTTGTCTAATGATCAGCTAGTGACTAATGAAAAAATCTTACTGATAACATAAAATATATATAAAAACAAAACAGTACAAAATAAATCGGAAGTTATGGCCAAGGATCAATATTGAATTCAAGAAATATGTGAAATATTCAGCATCGTACGATCATAGTCTTTCGATTTTACATTTATCTCATGTCCACGCAGATAATTCCGTGGGCGAATGATAGTTTGTAATACTTATATTATTGTTATAAGCATTGCTTCTGGTCGGATGAGCAATTTATTAATTATGCTACGCTGCGCTAACAGATCACTCAAACACATATTTTCGTTCATTACACAAGTTAATAAGTCAAAGCTGAAAGGGACTGTAATATGCAATTTCATAATAAATGGAATGTATTTAATCATTGCCAGTTATTGGAAATTTATGATGATATTTGAGTAACGGGCTATTAATTTCACATAGACTTAATTTATATTTCATATTTCACAAGGACTAAAAGGTAAATGCAGTTTGTTTTCAAATAATTAATTTAGGCGAACTGTTAATGTATTATTGATTCTCTGGAATCGTGGTAGGACTCTGGTGTCATTATAGCTGTTATTTTCGAAGCAAATCGATGTCATAAAGGTAGAGTGGCAGAAAGTGCTGAAAACTTAAATAATGCAGAGGAAATATGTTTCATCTGGTGACGGCAATCAGAGAACAAGTTTAAGAGGCCAAGAGGCCACAGTGATGTTGTCAGCTTCGTAAGATGTCCACGTAGACTGACACCATATTGACGGTTTACGATCAGTTGTTTATTAACGAGGAATTAATAATATTTAAAATTATTTTATCTTTATTATCTTGTAAGAATATTGTAATTATATTTTAAAATATGCTCACATAATTTACTTATATAATATAATTCACAAAATAATCTATAAAATAAAAAAATGTTACAAAGGTGGAGGCTTAGTAGCGCTAGATATAACGTTTAATGGAATTGTAATGAAGATGAAGGTGACCTATCGGGATCAGTGCTGGCAATTGGTGACAGGAACAAGATCTCTTTTGTACAATCTCTCTAAATAAAGGTCACACCAAATCAATCAAGTTGAAAGAGGCTCAATGATATAACCTTCTATTTTACAATTATCGTCGAGTCAGTAACGACGTAAAATAATTGACGCAACCGTTCACTCTGAACAAGGTGCACTCTTGAAGATGTTTTGGCTTTTTCTTTTGTGTCAGGAGAGCATAGGCACCAGTCACAGTTCACCAGTGGGAGGCTCCTTTTGAAACAGTTATATGTAACCATTATTGAGTTTCGGTCTGAAGGGCGCCGTAGCTAGTGAAATTACTGGGCAAATCAGACTTAACATATTATGTCTCAAGGTGACGAGCGAAATTGTAGTGCCAATCAGAATGTCAGGTTTTTCAAAAATCCGAAGCGGCACTGCTTTATAATGGGCAATGCGTATGAATTACCATCAGCTGAACGTCCGGCTCATCTCGTCCCTTATAAAAATATTTTATTTACGTTAAACTTATATGAGTGTGAGCTTAGCACAAACTTTGATTTCGTTTTTCAAGTCCTTTGACAGCTGAAATAATTCTGAGCTTAAGCAAAGACAGTCCAATGAAAAAGTGACGTTCGCGTTTTATAAAACTCGGCAAAGTTTTAAGTAACTAAAGTCTGAGCAAACTCTAAGTACGCCCTATAGCTTTCAGCCTCAGAATGTTGGCACAGACTAATTATACGACACAAAACTTGCTTGAAATTTAACTGTCTGTAAATCAATTTGACAAGTTTACTGCATTCCACTCGGCCGTTCCCAATATACTATCTACAAATAGAGATAAATTATTATCTTCTACTGTCAGTAATAAGCTGTCAATAATCTGAAGCAATTCACTCGTCCCAATATACCCGATAAGTCATTCATATCGCCTTATTAAGCGATGAGAATGACTTATCATTGCGATTCACGCGTCCCAATATTTTGGGACGCGTGAATTGCAATTTCCGTACAAACTTCAATCGCTGGTAAGCTATACGTCGTCCCATTGACAGACATCGTGTACCGATAAGGTGAGTTACCGTCGATAAGTTTACTGGGACAAAAAGTCAACGATAGTCACGATTTTTATCTCAAGTAAGAGATAGACTGAATATTGGGAACCGCCGTTAGAGATAGACTGAACATTGGGAACGGCTGTAAATGCCCAATTTTGTTTATTATAGTTTGAAATCTATCTTATTTGTATAAAATTATCAAACACAACTGATACGAGTATATCTTTATATTTAAAATGATTTAAAAAGGAGATGTTTACAACAACATCATCATAAATAGTTGTTATACTTAATACTTTATGCAGCAGTTGTATAACGAGGGTCAAAAAACGCGAGTGGTGTGGTGTTCGCCTTCGCCTCACATCGCAATGAATGACGCCAGGAGAGAGAGAGAATGAACTAGTTATACAACGTGTAGGATAAAATAATTTTTCTACGACTTGGTAATTTTAATTAAAACAAAAATTAAAAAAAAACAAATATCGCAAGTTTTTGAGTTGCCGCTAAAATGGGCGGGATATGTATTGTGTACATACTTATCTCTGGTGAGTGGTTTCATTTTCCTTCAAGAAATGCCCAAAGGTACACCCACAGAGCCAAAGCGGGAAAATTGAAAACTACAAAATATACCAAGCAGCATCTTGGCAAATTATATTAACAAGTATTTTTCTTAAGTTAATTTTAAAATGTTAAGTCTAATGACTTAAACATGACACTGTTATGTATGTAATATGCACTAGCTAATATTTCTATGAACCCTAACATAGATTTAAATTGTCTATGGCGCCAAAAATAACTGCTTTTTTGACGACATTATAGTTCGGAGTAAAAAAACATTGTTTACCGTACGTAAACAATGTTTTTAGGCCATAGAGTATAATAGACTTTTTTAAAGACTTAATAAAGTATATACTTATATTACTCGTCGTGGCTGCATAAAATATGACAGATAAAAGTATTTAACGTATCTGCCTGCGGCCTCGCTGTATTATGAAACTATAATATTATTAAATCATTTGACAACTAAACTATTTATATCTTGCCCCGAAATGATACATAACGCTTTATAACATGACTGCAAAGCTTATCAGTGTCGAGTTCAAATACATCCGTAGATCATGGTCGCAGTTAGCTTATCTCGCTGGTGTACTCGTATACAACTGATATTCTTAGAATTAGTATTAAAACACTCAGCACTATCGAATTATATAAGGAATATTAAGGTAACAGCCAAACAATTATAAGTAATGTTATATTATGTACATGAGACCAAAAAAGTTACACTAAAATGTTACAATTTATATATTTTTGAATGGTTATAATTATCACAACATAATATTATAAAACCTAGTCCTCCCCTGCGTCTGTCTGTCTGCTTCTATGTTTTCTTTTTGTATATATGAAAGGTAATTTGTTGGAGTTGTCGGGAAAAAATAAGCTGTCTGGGACCTTTCAACGAAAACGTTGCCTAAACCGTTTGAGATATAACATAATAATGTATGGTGGAATTGTGCATCTTAAATAGGTCTACATAACAGTCCGCTATGGCATATATCTATCTATTAAGGAGAACATACTATATCCATTTTAATATATTTTTATTGAAAGCACAGCGTTTCGGGTCAGCCAGTACTTTTATAAAAGCAATTTGTAAACGTCAAAATGATATTTAACTAACGTTCATCACTCCAAAGAAGACCGCTTACAATTAATATATTATTTGTTAATATGTTGAAGTAATTAAGTATGAACATGTCGTACATATACGACTTGTATAAAGTCAAGGCATAGCATTAACTCGCATAGATTTAAAATTGAATACTAAATTCATTATTCAGTCTTATCATTTCAGTACTAAGTCTCATTATTTTGAACCGGAAAATACTCAAATAGCGGCAGTATTTTACAGTTTTGTGTTTAAATGTGTGCAAATTAATGAAGTTTACAT
Source organism: Leptidea sinapis (assembly GCF_905404315.1). NCBI lineage: Eukaryota > Metazoa > Arthropoda > Insecta > Lepidoptera > Pieridae > Leptidea > Leptidea sinapis. Next base: position 22,980,558 of record NC_066312.1, on the reverse strand, counting down.
ACGATGAATGGTTTTAATTTAGAAATGAATGTATTTACATCGTATGCACAAAACGCGTTTCTATTCATGTACTAACTAAGATCCTAATGGGACCGTCCGAGCTTTGAAATCCATCCAAACACAGCCTCATTTCGATATTTCAGTACTTCATAACGAGGACTCGCTCAAAGCAATACAGCAATATCAAATGACAATTTGAATACGGATGTTGTAATTGAAATTTTCGAGAACAGCCACTATTATATTATGAACACGTGAGCAACGTGAATCTGTTGGAAGAGTGAACGAGTACGTAGCCCGACAACATGAAAACGGATTTGTAATTGGAATTTTCGAACACAACGACAATCAAGATTCAATTGCAGGATTGAACGAGTAGTCCGACAATTGTTAATTATTGTAGCAAAAGATAAAAGATTTTATTATTTTTGCGTTTGGCAATAATACCAAAATATTAAATCGGAGTTTTAGTTGTTCTGTATTAATTATGTATTAATATGATATGAATGTTGGTTTCGTTTATCCGATTTGAGTGGGATTTTCAACAACATCAACTGAAGGAAGGCAAGAAAGTGGGAGTTTACTTTGGGAGTAGTGGGAGGCTCCTTTGCACCGGATGCCGGCTAGATTATGGGTACCACACCGGCGCCTATTTCTGCCGTGAAGCAGTGTAAGCATTACTGAGTTTCGGGTGCCGTAGCTAGTGAAATTACTGGGCAAATGACACTTGACATCTTATGTCTCGATCGCGATTGTAGTGCCGCTCAGAATTTTTGGGTTTTTCAAAATCCTAATCGGCACCGCAATGTAACGAGCAGAGCGTATCAATTAACATCATTTGAACGACCTGGTCTTCTCTTCTCTTATATTGATTTACAAAATAAAAAGGAACAGCATCAAATGAAGTGGGTTTCGGTGAAAAAACTTTAAAACCATTAAATAAATTAGAAAATCTAGTAAACCTATAAAATTGATATAAATATATAAAACCTGTCTTTTGTTATTACCTTTTTCGTGGTTAAAGCCATTGAATAGCATATTGTTTATAAATTCATTAGCTCTTTTATCGTGCTGCACCTTTGCTGATTTTATGAGATAAATGAAGCCTAAATAACTCCCGGAAATACCAGTCCAGCCGTTTCGAAAATGTGCAATAGGAAAACAATTTAAAGATTAATTAATATTCGTGTAATAAATTCCTTCGTGCATTGTTTGAAGAGTTGTAATTTTGATATAACACACAGTAAATTAATTTTTCAGTATGAAATATGAACATGTTTGTTTGAAAAAAATTTAATCTTCGAAATGCCCTTTTGGGATAGAGATACCACCTTTTAGAGCGCACCCTTCCTGAGTTATATCAACAGTATAAAGCATCAATCTAACGAAATAAGATAAGAAAATATTTTCGCGATGGAAAAAAGTTTACAAAATTCAATTCAAATCATGTGACATTGAAGTTTTGCATAGTAACCAAACTATTTAATAGGCAATCGTTATAAAATATTTAAAAATAAGGATAGGATGAATTAAATAAAACATGTGTGTTAAAAAAAACATTATTTAAACATCATTGTTTTAAATAATGTTTGAGTGGTTGAGTGGAGCGATACTGCCTATAAAGCTAGAGGTCCCGGGTTCAAATTCCGGTAGGTGCACACATTTATATGATGAATATGGATGTTTCTTTCCGAGTCATGGATGTTTATATGTATTTATGTATGTTTAAGTAAGTATATCGTATTAAATATATCGTTGTCTTGCAACCGATAGCACAGGCTGTGCCTAATTTGGGGAAGATAATTTGTGTTAAAGTGTGTCAATATTATTATTATTATTTATTGGGTTTGTCGGATATTACAACGATTGTATTTCATATCATAATATGAGATACGTTGTACGAGACTGATCCCGGCCCCCGGCTGAGTGTCGCTGTATGTGTCAGACATCCGAGCTGTGTCGCTCGGGGCTAGAATTAATCTTAAGCTGTAAATACGTGATCGGGTTTGGTATGGCTGAACCATTGGACGTGGTCCGGTAGCGAACCGTATTCGATGGTATGTCGCATTGTTCAAGCACAAAATTATTATTATTATCGTTTGGGTCGGATCTAGAACGACGCTCGACCAATTGGTGCAGGCAACCAGTGACCCACCGGGCCGTCCGATGGTCCGGCCGTACCAAATCCGATGTGTTAAGGCTATAACCAAAGCTATTACGCTATATGTTCACTGCCACACGTCACATTATAATAAATATGTAACTGTAAGATAATATGGAGTTAAAATATGCTACTGCATATATAATCGTATTCATTTCAATATATTTCAATTGGTTAATCTAGCCACAAATTAGGACTATATTTTCTTTTACTTTATCATGGATAACAGACAGCAATAATACTACTATCGAATCATATACATAGATAAATAAATGATAGCTATACATGCAGATATTATTATTGATGCAAAATACAATTTCACTAAAACTTAACCCTTCATTAAACGCATGGTTAAAATCGAAACCATCTTCCAAGTGGCTATTAAGCAGTGAAGGATTTCCCACCCCAGTCGTATTTTTATAATTATATATTGTTTATTGACAATTTCCTATTTGATAGCATATTTTGATGGTTTTGCAGATAGCCCTGCAAGCAGGCAACAATTTGTAGGGCAGTTTTCAAATTTGACAAAAAAAAAATAACTTTTTTACATCCGTATATGAAAAAATGGGTATCAAATGAAAATGTATACAAATGAAAGCGAATGTCATTTCTTGTTCAATATACATTTATATTATATAAATTTCTTTTTCAATATACCAGACACTACTACCGCTTCGGAAACAAATGGCGCTCTGAGAGAGACGAAGCGGCGCAAGAAACTCTCCCAGCATTCATTTTTTTTTCTCTTTTTTTCGGTTACTATTATTGCTATTGCTTTTTATGAAAATAAAGCACGAGACGAGCAGGACGTGCAGTTGATGGTAATTGATACGCCCTGTCCATTATAGTGCCGCTCGGGCACTATAATTGTGCTCGTCACCTTGACACATAAAATGTCAAGTCTCATTTGCCCTGTAATTTTACTAGCTACGGCGCTCTTCAGACTAAACTCAATAATTTTTACACATTATTGCTTCACGGTAGAAATAGGCGCCGTTTTGGTACCCATAATCTAGCCGGCTTCAAAGGAGCCTCCCACTGGGTGGGTGTCCTATGATTATATTTTTTTAGTCTGTTTGTTGGTTATAAATATAAAAAAAATCAATAAAGTGATAAATTAATACATATTAGGAAGTAGGCAGATACTCAATGGTAAATGCTATGTTAAATATGCTATAATAGATATAAGAAAACTAAATCTCTAACGATTACAACGCAATAGAAATAGCAAAATTTATTTGTTGTCATTATAAAAATAAGGTAGTCACTTTTTATAAATATAAATATTTATATATTTCAGTGTGGTGAAGTTTCTTCCTATTTTATATGAAAATTTAGAACAATTTTTCTTAAAGTCTACGGCTTCTTAAGCAAATTGTCGGACCAACTTTTGCTACCAAGTAAAGAAACAATATTGTGATGCAAGTAGACTTGATTTTTTGTGATATTTTCATGGACGTATTTTAATTTATATTACGTAATTATTATATCTATATATATTACCGAGTTGGTAAACTCATGTGACATTCATTTGAATGTAATAAAATTGGAGCTTACATCAATATATGCTCACTACGAGTATATTATAGCCATTTAATAATTATGACATACAACTACAAGCTTGTCATTAAGTCTAGATGTCACAGTAATGCCATAATGTGATAAAATTCCCATTGAAGAGTGATTTGGCGGTCAGTTCAAAGTGAAAATCATTATTTCTTTCTTTGATCTGGTCAAGCAATTACAGTAAATATCTATTGTACTGACTTTTGAACAATCCGTACTCGTCAGAACTAGCCCAAGCGTTTATACATCTATTTGGACCATTTTTACATGGGAAAAATTTTCTTCACGAAATGCTTTCACAGACTTTGTTGAGCAAAGTTATCCAGAGATCAACCACAAAGACATAAATCACCTTCTCATGAGATCACAGAAATATATAGATAATGAGTCATAAATAGTGCACGGCAATACTTGAAGCCGGCCCACATTCTAGCGGTCTACAAAGAACAGGTCCGTTCTCACATGAAATATTGCTGTCATCTCTGGTCTGGCGCACCCCTGTATCAGCTCGATCCATTTGACCGAGTGCAACGCAGAGCAGCTCGAATTGTCTGGGACCCAGTGCTCTGTGAACAGCTGGAACACTTGGCGTTGAGTAGATACATCGCTTCATTGTGTGTCTTCTATCGCACTTATGACGGGGAGTGTTCCAAAGCGCTGTTTCACCTGATTCCTGCCGCCGAACTCCACCTTCGCACGACACGCCACAAGTTAGGATATCATCCCCACCATCTGGATGTGTGGCAGTCCTCCACAGTGCGGTTTTCAAGGAGCTTCTTCCACTTACTACAAAGCTGTTGAATGAACTTCCTTGTGTGGTGTTTCCGGGACGATACGACATGGGTACTTTGGGCGATTCCTCAGGTGTTGCAAGAGAATGTGGGCGGCCGTGACGACTTAACACTCGTTTGTCCTCCTTTTCGTTGAAAATTAGGGTAAATATGTTTCGAAATTTAAGAGTACAAAACGGTAATTTCATTATTTAACATTGCTGTAAAGTGACCCAAAGTATATAAGAACGTGGTCTGGAACGTGTATTAAATCTTTGTGTTGAGTTATGTATAAAGCAAAGTATTAATAAACCATTAATATTGCTGATTTCTTAAATGTTAGCATGTCTGTTTAAACATAATATTATATATTGTCATACAATTCTTATATAAATATGCCACTGACAAAAACATCTGACAATTAACGGAATCACAACCTAAAATAACAATATCAATTTACAAATAGGAAAGAGACAAAAATCCCGCAGTCCGCAGGTAAGGTGCCCATGAAGCTGGTAGCCCCTCACTAGCACGAGAGCCTATAATTTTCCGTTATTCAAAATAGAATTTAAAATCACTTATTGTACGTTAAAAACCACCATCCATTTAAAATGGTGTGCCTCAGACCTAAGAAGAACAGACTCAGCGTACTTTTTTATATGAAAATATGTATTACAATGTAATAACGTACAATAAAAATGTACAATTAAAGAGCCTGAGGGTGTTCATATATATTGACTAACGTATTGATACATTTATGATTAGTGCTGTGTATATCTTACAAGTGAAATTGAATCGATTTAGTGAAAAGTTCAATGTGTATATTAAACTATGTATGCATTGTTGAAATTGTGTTTTTGTTTTATTATTATTTGAATTGTTTAGTTGTAGGATCATTTTGCATATTAGGATAAAGAAAATGAATAACAGAAGTTACCTTTAAATCCTCGTATTCATTTTACATTATTTGAAATTATTTTTTAATAAAAATTACCATTAATTGAATTTCTAAGTGTAAAATCTAATTGGAATATGTCCAATGATCGAAGATTCAGTATTGCAAAATATAAAACGATCAATGAGATTTTACGCGACACCTAGGTAAATTTTTGCCACTTACGTTAGTTACCATAAGCCTATTGTATCTTTTTAGAAAACAATGACATAATTGAAAGTACAGTGATGCAAACATTTGAAATAATGTTAAAAATCATATACTTATTGAAATTTATGTAAAAACAAATACTATCCATAAATAATATTATAGTGTATTCGTAAATAATAATTGTTATTTCAATCAAATTATATTTATATCATGTCATGATCTTGAACAGTCCGTAATATATTTGAATAATAAAAAACAATATGCATATAATTATTTCCCGGAGAAAATTAGATTGAAGTTGATAATTTTATTTCAGACATTATGAAATTTCAAATTGTAATACTAAAAGTTCTAAGTTTTCGCTTCTATCGGCAGTCTCTACAGCTGCCAACAGTTTTGTTCAATGTCAATTGTCAATTTCAATAACGTAACAAAATCCTTTCGACTTTGATGAACCAGCGAGGGCTTCAACTGTTGCCAGCCAACGCTTGGGCAACGACGGTGAGTCATGGTCCACCCACCAACAAAAATATTCATTTTATTTAACTGAAAGATTTCTGAACCTGTGAAACGGGGTGTTTTGCGAAGTTTAAGTAATACCTTTACATAGGCTGCACTAAAAGTATCGGGAATAGAATATTTCCACTGTTCCTGTCATATTAAAATTTTTTTAATTGAAAACTCCTTGGTTTTAAAAATCGAATACCATTTATTTATTTAAAAAATGATTCTCGGTCTTGTCACAAGGTCTTATCAAACTTGTTTAGTCGTTGAGAAAATGGAATTGACTCGAGAAAATTCTAGAGCGATGATTTATTATGACTTTCGAAGTGGTTTAACACAAAAACAGTGTATTGACCGGATGATTTCTGCATTTGGTGATGAAGCCTCATCCAAAACCACAATTTATCGCTGGTTTGTTGAATTTCAACGTGGACGTGTCAAGCTCAGTGATGATCCCCGTCAAGGTCGTCCAAAAACTGCAGAAAACGTTGATGCTGTGCGTAAGCTGATTGAGGAAGATCGACATGTGACATACCGCGAAATTCAGGCAACTTTAGAAATTGGCATGAGTCAAATACAAATAATCTTGCATGAACAATTAGGTGTAAAAAAGTTGTTTTCCCGATGGATACCGCATTTGCTCTGTGAAGAGCAATAAGCGGCTCGCGTTACTTGGTGCGTCAGAACTCTCGAAAGATTCCACGCAGGGTCCTCAAATGCTGTATACAACATTGTATCAGGTGACGAGTCCTGGATATAAAAGTACGAACCCGAAACAAAAAACCAGTCACGGTTTTGGGTGTTCGAATATGAGTTAAAGCCAACAAAAATTGTTCGTTCAAGGAGTGTTGCAAATAAAATGGTGGCCACGTTTGTCTCCAAAACCGGCCATGTTGCAACTATTCCTCTTGAGGGACAAAGAACGGTTAATGCAGAATGGTACGCTAGCATTTGTTTGCCACAGGTCGTTTCTGAACTCCGTAAAGAGAACTGAAACCGCCGCATCATCCTCCATCACGACAATGCGAGTTCTCACACCGCGCACAGAAAACAAGAAAACATAGAATTATTAGACCATCCGCCGTACAGCCCCGACCTAAGCCCTAATGATTTCTATACTTTCCCTAAAATAAAGAATAAATTGCGTGGTCAGAGATTTTCATCACCTGAAGAAGCTGTGGACGCCTACAAAACGGCCATTTTGGAGACCCCAACTTCCGAATGGAATGGTTGCTTCAATGATTGGTTCCATCGTATGGAAAAATGTGTCAAATTTCGCGGAGAATACTTCGAAAAGCAATAAATACATTTTTAAATCGTTATGTTGTGTCACTTCCTTGATTCCCGAAATTTTCAGGGCCGCCCTCGTATTATTAAATACATCAATATGGAAACCTTAGTATTGTGGAGAAATACTAAAGTTTCTTTAGGTGTGCAGTTTGGCGAAGTTTAAGTAATACTTTTATTATAAAAAATTTCAATAAGAAAAGCTTAGAATTGCGGAGAAATACTAAGTTTTTTAACTTTTATTGTTATTTAGATTATTTGAAATACAAAAGACTTTATATTACTTCTGTCCAAGATTGGAGTCTATATGTACCAGATTATTACCTATATTACGATTAATACCTCGAATTTAATGATAAGTGATGTACAAGTATCTAAAGAGGCAGTACCTACTCATAGAACTGCGCACGCTCTATATATATCTAAAGGTGCAGGTCTGGACGGCATTCCCGTGATATTCCTTCGTTCTACCGCTAAGTCTATATATCAGCCGCTGCAGCTTATTTTTAATCTGTGTCTACAAGATGGAGTTTTTCCGACCAATTGGAAGTCAGCTCGAATTTTACCAATAGACATGGGCGGTTCAAAGGCATTCATGAATTAATTGAAGAACAACACGGTTTTGTTAAGAGACGTTCGTCAAACACTAACTTAGTAATTTATACTAGCTACCTTTTCGAAGGTTTAGATGCCAATAAACAAACAGATAGTATATACACTGACTTTTGTAAGGCATTTGACCGGGCGGACCGTATAATCCTACTAGAGAAACTAGCCTTCAATGGCATTCGTGGCAACCGTTACGTTGGTTTAAATCGTACATTTGTAATAGAACGCAAAAAGTTATTATTAATGGTCATGAATCGGACTTTGTCTCGGTTAGCTCAGATGTACCTCGGGGCTCAATTTTAGGCCTGTTATTATTTATAATATTTGTAAATGATATTCATAACTGCTTCCAATTTTGTAAATTCTTGCTCTACGCTGATGACCTAAAGATATATCACACTATCGAAAGCTATGAGGACCACTATTATTTCCGAAGACCTAGATCGATTCTCTAATCACTGTTGTGACAATAAAATTACTTTAAGTCTTAATAAGTGTAAATCGATCACCTTCACAAAAAAGAGAAATATAGACGTTATCTGGAACTCGACTCAAGAGCGTAGACAATATTAGAGACCTAGGTGTTATTCTTGATATGAAGCTACATCTTGATACGCATGTAGACATGATCATTAATACGACTAATGAATATAAAGAGTATGGTTTTGTGTTTCGCTCCTGTAATAACTTCACCCAGAAATCTACTTTCCTTAAAATTTATAAATTCCTAGTACGATCACAATTGGGATATATTGTACCAGTGTAGAATCCCTTTTATCTGAAATACATCAACGCAATGGAATCCGTTCAGAAAATTATTATTATTAACTAAATTACAATTATTAACTAAATAAGAAGTTGTTACTACTAACATAACAAAAGGAACATACAACAATAAATAATAATAACAATTATTTCAGTACTTAATTGCCAATTAAGGGTAGAAAAGGAGCTTATACATGGTTGTCAACAAAAAGAGCCTCTTAAGGAATTCCAAAGAGGTATAACTTGAACTGAGGTTGTAAAAGAATTAAATGAAATAACATGTTATACTAAAAGTGCAGACGAGAGTCAAGTTCATTTTAATTCTTTTACTCCTTAATTGGATGATATTTAAAAACTTGACTTGTGCCTTAATTACCTGTAATATACATATTTTGAAACATTTTTCATTATTTTGCATTAGATAAATTAGGAGAAACCTGTAGCGGTTATCAACGATTCTCAAAATCAACTTGAATGTAATGAAATTTATGTAACTGAAATAAAATGTATATGGTTCGAATCCCAAGTTATTCACACAATCATTTAGCAAAATTCCAGTTTTTCCACGTTTTTTTGTTTGAACCCAAACCTGTAAGCGGTATCGCAATTGCGCTCGTCACATTTAGCCATAAGTTGTACACTAAATTAAGCCGAAACACAATAATGCTCTCATATTACTGCATCACGGCACAGAAACCTATTTTAAGTTTAAAACTATGGCACTATTTTGTCTTTGTTCGATCCGTTCCATAAAGCTGACAGATGTAACTATTTTATTGCCATTTGAAATGGCTAATAGAACTAGACAAAGTCAAAGCCAGATTAATTGAATCCCCCTTGTCATATTTGAAGCAGTCTGATTTAGGCCTCGTTAATTCCTTTGCTGATTGCAAACTTGGACGGGACTTCTCTATGATGCCGATATGACGCCATAAATATTCGATACTGTTTCTATAACCTCTATTATAGAATAGATAATAGATAACAGTTCGATTTCATACTAACCCCTGGGAATGACATTATTTATTACACATGTTTTAATATCATTACATAATATATATAACTATTTAGTAATTAAATTAATAATTTTATTTTGGTAATAGGTATGTCCAGTTCTTAAATATTAAAGAGTATAAACATTTTCGTTGTCAATATTTTCAAGACCTTCGACAATATTTATAAAACTTTATGCACATGCAAAAATAATATTTTGCTTCTGTAGATTTTCCACAGACTTATATTTCACTTTGGTGTACTTTTGATTATAGAGTTCAATTTGTGGTTAGATGTAATGTGATTTTGTTTATTTTTTAAATTAGATCTACAAATATGAAGTAAGTATTGAATTTTTCGATCTTGTTTATCAATTAATTCATGAAGTACATAATTTTCCGAGAGGATGTTTTCTACTGCAAGGTATTATGAAATTAGTGTCACTTTCATTTCATGTTTACTCCTATTTCAGTATTCATCACATTTCACAGAAGCTCGTTGCTCTAGCTCGTCTTATAAAATCTCTCGGGATAGAAATTTGCACATTCTAAGTGTGTTGTTTATATAGTTTTTTTTAAAGAGAACAGCATAGATTCTGTTTTTCCGGTGGAACATTCGCAAACTTTACGCACTTTAGTGCCGTCTTGAGGATTACTTGAGAACTTATATCTAATAAAAAATAACATTAAAATTAAACACAAAAAAAAATATTTTTTTTTGGGTTCCTAACTCCAGACCGCTCTATGTTATCGTATTTGTATGCAATATGACTTATACAAACTTAATTTGAACCACAGGGATGGATACTTACGTATTAATTTGAACCAAAATTAAGGGTCGATGCGGGATATATTATCAGCTATTGCGGGAATCACGCCACTTTACTATCCTTAACATGAAATTATACACAATTTTATTTTAGTAACAACACTTCACCAGTGGGATTCTCCTCTGCACAGGGTGCCGGCTAGATTATGGGTATTACTGTATTTCGGTCCGAAGGGCACCGTAGCTATTGAAATTACTGGGCAAATGACACTTAACATCTTATGTCTCAAAGAAAGGAGCGCAATTGTAGTACCGCTCAGAATTTTTGGGGCTTTCAAGAATTCTAATCGGACTGCATCGCATTGAAATGGGCAGAGCGTATCAATTACCACAGCTGAACGTGCTCGTCTTATCCCTAATTTTCATAAAAAAAGACCCTTATGCATGTTTCCAATTAGTTGACCACAATGTGAGTTTGTTGATACTTGTGGTTTTTCTTTCAAAAAAATTGCTAGTACTTATGTATTTGCACTCAAGATTTGTCGAATTTGAGATCCCAATACAAAACTACGAATAATTAAGTAAGTAAATAAACTGTTGCCAACCCTAGAAATAAGATGTGTTTACATCAATTTTTCAGAAAATCTAAATAATATGTACAAATAATAATAAACGTTTATCAGCGAAACTTGCTCGTCCAATTTTACGCAATAGACGGGTACAAGCAACTGCTTGTTATTAAACTTAATGTAGTGGAAATCTGAGTTCTGACTGGCTCGACGAAGTTGTAGAATTTAATCGGAATACCTAGTATTTGATCGGAAAGTTCATATCAAAGGTATCCTAGCTACTATTGTAAAGCTTTGATGTTGTGCTGAGTGTGTTATTATTAAATTCAAGAACTTTCATTAACATTTATTGAAATTGCGAGCTTTATATAATTTGCATCAAACTGAAATAGTTTTTCTTATAATAAATTATTGGCAATGCTTATAAAACAGTCGAGTATTACATTGTGTTCTTATTGTATGGGATATTAATTTTCTGCTCTAAAACAGTATGGTACTTATTCTGTTGGAGATATTTTAGTTCAAATGATGTGAGTAGGGTATTATCACTGTTAAGGAATGTCTTATTGTACTTATGTCTTATGTTGATACTATAATAATTATTATTGTATAATGATGTGTTGTTAGTGTAACTATCAGAAACACAACATATTATAAAACAAAGTCCTCCGTCGCATCTGTCTGTCCGCGATAAACTCAAAAACTACTGCACCGATTGTCATTCTGTTTTCAACAATGGATAGCCTGGTTCTAAAGAAATGTTTTATTTATTAAGTTTTTGTACAATTTTAATGTTCAGTATCGATATTTGTTGAAGGTGTCGGAAAAAACTTATCCGTCTTGGAGCTTTTAACGAAAACACTGTGCAATATAACAATATAATGTATCGGGGAATTATGTATCTTATTATCGGTGTACGGGTTATATTAGATGTGTCATATGACTGTCTCTTATGGATGACATACTATATCCATTTTAATACTTTAAGAAATTGGCAATAAACGGTAATTTAAAAGCTGTTCTCACAAATACTACAGTATTCCTTATCATTTTAAATAAGTTAAATATTTTACACTTTTACACCATATAATTTAAATGAATAAATTGATACGGGACTGGATCAGGGATTGGAAATGAATATTCCACTAATAGGAACGAGTCTTTATATGCGTTCACGATTCAAACTTGCACTTCGCCGGTCTGCCGCTGTTCCTCTTGTCGATGGCGGTGCCTTCAGCAGATTACACCACACCAAACACTAGTTCTCTTCTATCTCCTTCTTCTTCTTTCTTCGTAATCACTTTCCACTTTTCACTACTTCTTCTTTTCCCTTTTAAATTTTGAGTACGAACTAAAACTGCCGTAGGCCACACTTATACCCCCGGATCTGTTCTAGTTTCAAAATGATTCTCATTATATCATACGTTTTTTTTATGGAATAGGAGGACAAACGAGCGGGTCACCTGGTGTTAAGTGATCACTTCAGCCCACAATCTCTTCCGACACCAGAGGAATCACAGGAGCGTTGCCGGCCTTTAAGGAAGGTGTACGTGTTTTTTTTGAAGGTACCCATGTCGTATCGTCCCGGACACACCGCACAAGGAAGCTCATTCCACAGTTTAGTAGTACGTGGAAGAAAGAAAACTCTACGTTATTCCCGAATCAGAAAATTTCCAATCACATTTTTTTCTGTTGATAGAACAGCGTCGGTCGAGTCAGGTAGTAAATGAATATATTTGTCAGGATCAAGTTTTGTGCGGAGTTGTGCAGTCATATGATTGCGACTAAAATATTTTACTGTCGGGGGCTATCGCTGTGGGGCTATCACTATGGGGAGAAGATGCTGCTTTATATAAATTGGGCTCATTGCTCATTCCATTATACATGCCATAACGAAATATATGCTATATCAAATTCAAATTTCTTTATTAGTACCAAAAGTAGTACGCGATAGTATAAATGGTTGGAACATTTTTGTAGCTGAGAAAATCTGAGTCAGAATATCCCGCTCCTTCATATATATTAGTATTAAGTAGGTGATTTTTATTTTTTTTTATGAAAATAAGGGACGAGACGAGCAGGGCGTTCAGCTGATGGTAATTGATACGCACTGCCCATTACAATGCAGTGCCGCTCAGGATTATGGAAAAACCCAAAATATCTGAGCGGCACTATAATTGCGCTCGTCACCTTGAGACGTAAGATGTTAAGTCTCATTTGCCCAGTATTTTCACTTGCTACGGCGCCCTTCAAACCGAAACACAGTAAACTGCTTCACGGCAGAAATAGGCGCCTAGATAATATATTGTATAATAACCTTTATAAAAAACATACAAAATAAAGTTCCTAAGATTAAATTTCGTTTTAGTCTGTTTTTTGGTTATTGACGTATGTAGGCAGATATAAACTGTTTTTTTTGTTTTCTACCATTTATCCGTTTGCCTTTTGCGACGTAAAAATACCAGCAAAGTATATCGAGATAAAGTAAGAAAACTTAAACGAAAATATAATTAAACATTTTTCGCATCTGTATTTCCTTGGATGATTTTATTTATTTATTGATCAATTCTTTACGATTGTGTCAAAAGTTCTATCGGATAAAAATATTACATCTGAATTGTGTATTCATAGAATGTGATTACTAGAATTTTCAAAAGAATTTTCAACTTTCTCAAAAAAAAAAAAATTTTCATGGCACTATGTTAAAACGGTTGAATAACTCAACGAACAATAAAGCTTCAGTTACTGCTGATGTTTTAATTGAGTCACGAATTATATGAATGCTGTTACATTTAAAAAGCGCAGAAACTTAAGCGGTCGAGTACATGAAGTGTGACTTGCAAATGACAAACTATTTTACGAACTATTAAACGAGTAATGCTTGTATATAAATATATATAAAATCTGAATCACAATAGAAATATTCAAATTCAAATTCAAATATTTTTATTCAAAATAGGATGTGACATCACTTATTGAAAGTTAAAAACTACCACTACTACTACTATTCTTCTCAGGCCTGAAGCATTCATTTTGAAATGGGTGGTAGTTTTTTTAATTTTCAATAAGTGATGTCACATCCTATTTTGAATAAAAATATTTGAATTTGAATAATAGAATTAATAAATTGATTACGTAAAAATGGCGCGGGGAAAGAGGTGGGCCGGCAAAACGGTTGCACAATTCAGTTTTCGCTTAGGTATTTAGTATACAGCTTCTTAAGCAAATTGTCGGACCAACTTTTGTTACCAAGTAAAGAAACAATATTGTGATGAAAGTAGACATGATTTTTTGTGATATTTTCATGGACGTATTTTAATTTATGTTACGTAATTTTTTATTACGTAGTTTGTTATTTCCCATAATCTAGCCGGCATCGTGTGCAAAGGAGCCTCCCACTGGTATGGTAATCTATATAGGGGATCAGTCATGCGTGGCTGACTGTTAACGACTTACGACAGTAAGAGCAGATTCCCTTTCATTTCCATCTAGCTGTATAGAACTCCTTTAACTTTTCCTCTCTTATACGCTTTTTTTATCTCACGTCACGTTACGGTTACGCTTATTGGACTTTCATGTCGTCTTTGATTATAACAAAACAATATACGAATATATCACTGACCTGTATAATTACCACTGGAGAGGCTGTTACATATGTTTGACAGCAAATTTTTTGTGGCTACTTGATGCGCCACTCGCGAGCGTCCAGAGAACTAATTTTGACGTATAATACAAATTGTTGCGAAGGAACGTACAATACTCTGAAGTATTTTTGCATTTTTAAATTAATTTTATTCGTTTTCTGTGTTATTTATACTTCAAGAATCAACGTATAAATTACACATTATTTTTGTTGATTTTTTTTGTCGATGTTTGCATAGGTTTTCATCACTAGTTTTAGTACCGCAGACTCTCGCTACATGGCCAACAGCGCCAAAATGGCGAATATCAAACAGGCACAAAAGCACTTTGACAGCCGCCAGTCCAGTGGTATATATTCATTTAAGGCGAAGGGTTAGCAGAAAACACGCAAACAAGTTGTCTTTAGACAAGTTTTGTGGTGAAAAAGTAGCATTTGGAGCTATGAACTCTACTTAATCCTGTTACACATACCCTTAAGTCTTCTTTGTAGGTTGCTAATGCTTGCTGTTGGTTATAGTTAACACTCCACAGCCTTTTTGAACTATCACTTTTCTTTGCAGTTAAACAAGTTTTTTGGCATGGCATGACGCATTTTTTAGTACTACTCGCACAAAAGTTATTCTATCATCTTCTCGCCTCAATAGGGTTACTGGAAACCCCAGCGCTTGCAGCTATTTCGGTCAACTGATCAGCCTCGCTATCCAACGTCGAAATGCTGGCAGTATTCTTGGTACCGTAATGATAGTTTAAATTTAATGTATTCATATTATTGTTAATAAAGTTATAAGGATTAATTTTAACTCAAATAAAATTATTATTCAATTCTAAAAATATTTGGCTTCATTAAAATATTTGGTCCATTAAATAGAAATGATTTAACTTCGTTGTTGTTGTCGCTAAAGGAGTTCTTGACACAACCTTATCCTGCAGACCGAGGTTACCAGTACGCATCCTACCTAACTTGTTTGTTACAACAGTTTAGAAATTAATATAGTTTTATTTTCAGGGACTTACAAGCCAACCGCATCTATGACATTGCTCCAGGGATCTTCAGTCATCTCTACAAACTCAGATCACTTCTGTTAAACGACAACAAGCTCACGGAGTTACGTAATGGAATGTTCTATGGGGTCCGACGTGTGAAGTACCTGTACTTATACCGGAACAAAATCACAAGTATTGAATCGGGAGTATTCCAGGGAATGCAATATTTGGAGCATTTGTGAGTACTTTTCTCTCGAGTTATTAATGTTTCAACATTTTTCAAACGCTACGTATTCTTGTTTCTGATAAGTTTCTTCCTCAATCCTCCAAATGATTGGACCCTTATAGAACTTGTGTATGAAAAAAAAAATGCGTGCGTACAAAGTGCACATGTCAGAAGTGAAACCTGCTTTGTGCATGAACGTCTAAACTGCATATGAAGTCCTGGTACATGTTGCTAGGATGATACATGATTTCACAGCTATGAAAGACATTACTATCACCGCTACCATATTTATGTTGTAGTAAGTAAACGTCAGAATATATTAAGGTATACTCGCGTTATAGATAAGAAAATCTCTTCTTCAACTATGATCGCCTGGTACCAAAACACTGTGTACACTGCTTCCTATCTCATTTTCTCCCACGTTAAATCTTATGAATTCATGTGCTTGTCTCGCTTTACTGTCACTTTTTCGTTTCATCGACTTTCAAATCACAACGATGCTAAAGAAGTTTTCACTTTAAAATATAAACTTTGTTTTTGACGTATTTGTATGACGAATTGATTGGGATATTTGTGAGGATTTGTTTTAAGCATCGTATGTTTAGTCTGCCTTATCATTTACATGTTTTTATTTAATCTTGCTGAACAACTTTTAATTTACGTTTTTCAAAGTATTTTCAATAGTAGCGAGTCAATGCAGAAAAGTATTGATAATAATATGGGTAATCATCTTGTGACTTGAAAATTTATCGCGCAATAAATTGCTCTCCTGATCAAACTTGGGTGAAGAACAAACATTGTGCAGATTAACAAAAATAACTGTATTAACAAAAATAAACACTTATAGAAAACATTACCATATATATAAATATGATACTAGCTATGCCACCTAATTCTTCAGCAACAAGGCTGTGTTTGTCCTTTAGTATGTCAATTTACACCAATGTTTTGGTGTTTGGTAATTATGGTCATGCTGTGCACTGGATGAGTAATGACCCACCTACATGAAATCGTATCCAATGGTGATATACCCCTGTGATCTCCAATAATACTTCTCTGCATACCAAAATATAAGTCAAATCATAAAATGGATCGAGATCATTTTGAGCCATACTTATGAGATAATGATATAATTGTCTTTTTCAAGGTCAAAAAATTTATATTCTATTCAAGGTCAAAAAACTTTATATTTTATTGTGCTATTTTTTTGTTGACCCCCGGTTGGTTGTTACAAGCGTTGAAAAGATAACAATGCAAGTTGGAACTCAAAATATTTAATATTAGACTACATTTAGTCTAAAAACTTTGCAATTTTTTTACTGCTTGTGCTGCATTTTTCCTTTTTCATAAATAAACTTTAGAATAGATCAAATTTCTTCATGAGGTTTTACTCAGCTGGACAGAAAGAAATATAATTGAAACATAGCGGAACCACCATTATACTAATTTGTTTAATTTTATTTAAATGTAAACATGTTAATATCATCGAAACCAGCAACTGATTCAAATATTACAGGCAAAGTGATTTTATTACAAATTTATACACATATACGAAATTATGAAAAGACTTTACCACCGGCCATTATTGAGTACCTCTTATAGAGGGTAGACAGAGAAAGATTACAAAAATGGTAAAATTTTTTTTATTATACCTTTAATTATTCACAAAAATTCGGAAAAAATGTGGTTATAAGTAAATCCAGATTTAAAGAGGGAATGAACATACTTCCACTGGGCGCAATACACACAGTCCTCACTCAAAATAACAATTAATTTGATTCTTTAGCGATAGCTAAAGATATAATTGTTTAATTAAAGACCTTGCAAAAGAACACAATAGTTCTTGTCACTATCAAACTATGTCTAAACATATCTTACTAAGTGTCAAAATACGCCCCAATTAGGAGGCTTTCGAATCACGTAATACGTGCGCTACTAACTTATGTGTTTCTTTAATATATAACAACACTGTATTGTAGATAGAATGTCGGACACAGCACTTTGAGGATGTAGTCTGGCAGAAGTGTTGAGACTGTGGGACTGTCCTTGTTGATGGCCTTGAGAATCTTTATTAGGATTTGGAGAGTTTGATTGTCCGGTTGTCCGTACTCCGAATGGAAGAGGATCACAGTGGTCAGGTACTTAGGCTCAGAGGTCTCGCTAGCGTGAGGAGATCGCGGCGGTCCGCGCTTCTTCTTCTCGGCGCTGTACTGTTCGCGTTTGTTCTGCAGTGCCAGCAACAGAGATATGAAGGTGTTCTTCATCTCCTTCTCATACTCCAGCTCGTCGCGGTGCGCTAGCTCAGCTATCAGCGTCTCCGAGAACTCACGGATG